>NW_023463868.1:0-12529 GCF_013731165.1 Rhagoletis pomonella | reverse complement strand
GAAATGTTTTTAATCTGATAAAAAATATATAATTAGCCATCCTAAAACCATTTTAACCGTTGTTTTACATAAAAAAATGTCAAGCTTAAGATTTTGCGACGGTTATCACGTCTTGTGAATCCTCTTATTATTGTAGTTATTGGTTATTTTTTTAAATATAGTTCATTCTTTAACAAGACCCGTGTAACTCCAAGTTTCCAACTTTGTTCCATATTAAAAAAAAACAAAATTCTAGCTTTTTTAATTAGATTTCCATTGAATTCTAGTAGAACAAAGTACAAGTTTCAAACGACTAAAAATTACGGTAGATTTTTAGAATTTTTTTGTCATATTTGCTTCCATGTAACAAAATACACAAAATTTATTTCTATATGGATGAAACCCGTAACATCTTCCTACAAAAAAAAAAAAAAAAAATCAACGGTAATTTTTAGCCATTTGAAACTTGCACTTTATTCTAATAGAATTCAATGTGTTAAAAGACTGCATACTCCGAATCTTTCTAGGAAATCCAAAAGCTAGAAATTTTAAATAAAGTTTTTTTAATATTGCACAAAGTCTGAAATTCGGATTAACACGGGTTTTGTTAAAGAATGAACTATATTAAAAAAAAATTACCAAAATTAAATAACAACAAATATAATATGTTAAAACTTATCAAAATATGGTGCGGCTATAATTATTTCAACCATTGTATATACATATGTATGTATTAGACTGTGTCAATTAAAACGAATTGTTTTTTCTTTCGGTCCCATATCAAAGTTTCGTTGTCAGTTACAAAAAAATAATGTGAGCAAAATTTCAGCCCTCTATCTTCATTTTTCAGTTAGAGCTCGCAAAAATAAGAATTTGCAATGAAAACATTTTTGTACCGCATTCGTTGTACTTGACACAGTCTAATACATATGGGCATTCCCATGGTGGCGCACGTGACAGTCGTACGATTTCAATGTGATACAAAAAAGGAATACCATTTGTTTTCTTTAACTTTTTTGGGCCATTGTATAGCACATAATTAGCTCTATATTTAACCGAAAAATGAAATCAATCGAACTGCTTGGTCCTGAAATATAAGCATTTAAAGAGAGGTTCGTTACGTGACAAAAAATGGAAGTTGATTTCTTCTTTTCTTACAAAATCGCAATACTCTGCGAATTGTAGATGGCTATTTTCATGAAACTATTTTTAATATGATTTGGAGCAATTCTAGTTGTTTTTAGAGTTTTTTGAATTAATGCAAATTGTTTCAGTTCTCTTTTACAACCCCAAGTGTGAAACGTGACGTGACGTGGCGTCACGTGACATAAATTTCCATCGTTATATTTTTGTTAATATTGCTTTTAAATGAATTTTCAACGCAAATAAAACATGTATTTTATGTAGAATATACTTTATACTTTGACTTCAGCGCCAATTCAGGGTCAGTTTATTAGAAATCTATGATTTATTATGTTTGAACCACATACGCCAAATTCGAAACAAATCGGGCCATAAATACGGTTTTTCGAAATATCTCGACCTTGGCACCACCTAGGAAGACCATTTTATGCAAACATGATTATACTTACATAGCCAGTATATATTTTAAAAAGCAGACAAATCGACCCGTAAATACGTTAGATATAAAACTTTTATTTTTTTTGTCGTGGTGGACCTTCCCCTGGAAACACCCATATAATATGTATGTGTGTATATATTTTAAAAGCCTTATTTTTGAAGTTTTTATGAGTTCCTTTTAGTTTATTTAATGTATTTAATTTATTTATTGAATAAATAAATTAAATAATTAAATATAATAAATAAAATAAATTTTATTGGTCTTTTCACAAAAGAGGTGACGATTGAATGTGCATTTTCCATGCTGAAGCTAATACGAACGGACTCCAGGAATCGTTTAAGTGAGGAAACTTTGGAAAACATATTGCTAGTAAAGCTGAATCCGAACTTCCTCGAAGCTGCTATAGACAATCTGTCACTCTTTCAACACCCGGATGAGGAACAAGATTAATTGTTTATTGCATTTTTTAATTTTTTTAAGTAATTAAATTTAAATACATAAACGTAAAAATCTTGCTTTCTATTTTCGAATTCTTGAAAAACAACATTTTTTCTAGCAGCCATAAAGTAAAATGGAAATACAACAAAGTACCAAAAAGATATAAAAAAACCTAAATTTGCTACACAAAAAACCTTGATTTTTCTGCATTTTACAAAAGACAAGTTACTTGTTTTTGTCCTATCACAGGATATACTCATGTCCGCTCCGTTGCTTCTGCTTTCACATTTTTCATCATGCAAACATCAGCAAAATTCATTTGTTGAGAAAGCATCGAGTTTGTACTGAAAAGCAAACGATGGTTTGCTTCTTAGCATGTTACGTGTTGCTGCTGTGGCTATTCGTATTTTTCAAATATGACAGCAGAAGCAACTGACGAGCTGCCAAAGCCGATCAATTGCTTTTACTTTTGTTTTCGTGCTTTTCAATATGCAAGCAAAAGCAAAATTCATTTGCTGATAAGTATCGAGTTCGAGCCGGAAAGCGAATGATAGTTTGCTTCTCACCTCTTATCGTGCTGCTAAACAAACGATCGTTTGCCTCTCAGCTCTTCTCGTGCTACTGGTGTGGCTATTCGTTTTTGTTGAAGACAAGGGAAAAGCAAGAATATTGCCTTTGAAGCAAGACAACTTCAGAAGCACAGCATCAGCATATTTTCGTTGCTTTTGCTAATATTGCTTAAGCATTTCAAACCCTGGGAAAAACATCAAAAACGCTACGAAAACTTTTTTCTGAAATTCGATTAAAAATAAAACGATGGCGGATTGCGTGATCTGTAGCAGTGTTGCCGCGAATTATTTTTAGTGGTAGCCAAATTCCTTTAAAAAAAGGGCTAAAAAAAGTCGTTGTGGCTAAAATTGGTAGCTAAAATTTTTTACTTACAAATACATATATAAGCATATATGCAAACATTTTCACACACACTGCTTTGGCTCATATAGTGGAAGAAATTTCCGCCAAAATACTTTTTGCGTACGAGCTATTTAATAATTACAGCAGTACAGCAACTCTGTTGCCTGTTTGACACTTTGTTGCTGATACTCAGCTGATGTTTTGCAGAGCAGTTGCACAGGTTAATTTCACAAAGTACCATTCGAATTAAAAATGGAAATAACTTTAATAATAGACGAGATTGAGAAAAGTGGAGACAATTTTTTATTAAATATTGCAAGGAGAAGAAGAATCGCAATCGCAAAGAGGAATCTTCTGTTAAAAGAAATCCTAAGAAGGAGACGAGTTACAAAAATCCAAAATTTTTTTAACACAATTGAGCTATATGATGGCGACGTATTCTTCTCCCACTTCCGCATGACCCGTAACACATTTGCTGTAAGTATAATAATTAAAAAAGCTTTTGGTTTCTGTTATAATCAATGTTTTTAATTTGCTTAGAAACTAATGAATGCTCTACAGCCTTTCTGGTCAATGTTGGACACGCATTATACATTGAAACAGTCCCTGTACCTATTTTTGTGGAAGCTGAGCAACAGCCGAATTACATATCGATAGCTCTCAGATCGATTCAACGTAGGAAAGGGGACAGCTGACAAACTTTTTTTTCAAAACCATTGAAGAAGTATGCTGCCTTAGAAATGAAATTTGTTGGCTTACGGTTGCCAAACAGCAGGACGTTATGGAATGATTTCAGGCGAAAAGACCAAACTCGATCCCCTTTGTTGTTGGATGTGTGGATAGAATCCACTTCATAATAAATACCCCGAATAACGACGCAATCAGCTAATACGATCGCAAGGGACACTTTTCAATAATAATGCAGGTAGAAGAATTTATACAGTCTGGTCTGGTTTAGTGCATATGTAAATCTTTTAACTTATTTTGTCGCTTTAGGCTATATGCGATAGCAATCTTCGATTTTTGGATATCTTTATTGGCTATCCTGGAAGTTGCCACGACGCCAACGTTTGGAAAAATAGCCCAATTTATCAAAAGATCTCGTCGGGCGAAGTTCAGCTTGCTAGCGGGGCCATAATATTAGCAGACTCCCCTTATCCGCTAACAAAATATTTAATGGTCCCATATAGGGATAATGGGCATCTTTCTACGGAAGAGAAACGATTTAACTACTACCTTAGTTCCACACGAGTATTAATAGAGCAGGCTTTCGGCGTTTTGAGACAAAAATTTAGAATATTAAATCACATCGATGTATCATCTATAAAGGATGCTTCAAAAATTGTAATGGCCTGTACTATACTACACAAATTTATAATAGAGCATGACGGCGATCTAAGTTCAATGGATTCTTTGGAAAACAATTTAGAACAAAATATATCTGACAATGCTGGCGCAATAGAAGTTATCGAAAACATTAACGAGAATAGGGAAGGAATTATAAGAAGAAACGAAATAAAAATGTTATTTTCATCGTAAAGTTTTCGTTTATTAATTAATAAAAAAAGATTAACAAAACAAATGCTTATAGCATAAACATTAATTGATTTGAGATCATAAGTTTGAGTTCAGTAGTAAGTGTTATATTATTATTATTTTATAATAAAGCATGTTTATGATCGCTTCTCTAAAATTTCCCTTAACGCATTTAGGACGCCAATTTTTTCCTTTCCTATTTCTAACCTCGCTCTCTCCAGCTGTATTAGTTCCTCATGGCGTTTTTGCTCTTGAATAGCCTCTGTCTTTAAATAGAATAATGTTTCGTTCGTTGATTTTCTGGAGCGCTTCCAGCGTAGCTATCCGATTCGCCTTCGCTCTCCTCACATGGGGGACTTGCCAAGGAGGACTCCAAATTTCCACAGGAGGTTGGATTGAACGTCGGCTCCCATCAACAGCATCAAACTCGTCAAAATACTACCAGCTGGTAGCATCCCTTCCTGTTTCTTTGTTCCGCTTCTTTATCCTCTTGTACGATGCCAATAAGTTTAAAAACTTTCTCTGGAGTAGCTCTTTAGAATCCGGAACTTCGGGATTCAAGGCCTTCATGGCCTCTAGGACTTTACCCCAAAGAAATGATTTTTTTTCTTTTTGCCGGCAGCAAATTCAGCCTCCATGTCCAGTCGGCATCGTACCAAAAGTTTATTAGGAGCGGAACCCAGTCTTTCGCTGCAAAAAAGTAAAGAGACATAATAATCAAAACTATTGGCAACCTATCTATATTATAGATCATATGATACGAAATAAATCACAATTATGCTTACCTTTCTTCTTCCATTGTGTTGTGCAAACGAAAATTTTTTGATGCCGGTTATTTCAATAATTTGCGCGCATTAAGTGTCAACAGAACGTGTGACTTTTGCAAGTGTTGCCACATATCCGCGCCGAACGTGATACTTTGGCAAAATTTGCAACACTGCTGCTGTGATTGCCATCTCGAACGCACCCAAAATTTTCAAATAGTTTTTGGAGTCGCACCAGCAGCTGGTACAATCACACCACAAGAACATACACGGTCAGTCGACTTGATGGGCCATTTAATAAATTAAGCATATTAAGGGCCGTAAACTTATCTATTTTAAACTATAGTTAAATCGTTAATAGATAAGTTAACAGCCCTAACACTTTTACAGTATGTATGTATGAAAACGTAAGGTACATAGAATACATATATGTATATATATCAGTCTTTCTAAGTTTAAAAAATAGATCAAATTAAGTATATACAACTTTTTCATGCCAAGTATGAATAAATTCTCCAAAGGGCTAAAAAAGGGCTAGGGGCAATTTTAAATTTATGTGGCCAAAAATAGTATGTGGTAGATAAATCTAGTCACCAAAGGGCTAAAACGGCAACACTGCACTGAACTAGAACAATGTTAGGCACACCAACACAGTCACATTTTGTCGTGGCATTAGTGCGTCGCGCTCAGTTATGGTTGTCACATTTTTATAAATGTATGTACTTGAAAGGGGTATTTTTTCATGCATGGGCCTTTTGGCCTATTTTGGTTATACGTATAGTGAAATAACGAATCTTGGAAGATTTTAGTGACTAATACTATTAGTTTATAGAAACTTTTACATACGAAAAATTTAGTATGTACTTGTAAAATTTAAAAAAATTTAAATTGGTAAAACTCATTTGTTTAATACCTAGGCACCGTTTATTAGAATTATTCTTTAAAATGCTGGCCGGCCAGATGGTTACGGTGTTACGGTGTTTCGATTTTATTATTTTCTTATAAATAGATATTTAATCCTAAATATAGAGTATAACTTACAAATATTATTCATTAAGTATTTTTGGGCATAAACCAGCATTTACATTTCTCTGTCGATTTCTTTAGATAGAAAAAGATTATTCTAAAATATAGTATTCAAGTTGCGCCCTTTTTTATAAAAATCATGGGACTTATTATAAAATTGGCGAACGTTGGTCAGCAAGCAGCCCCTTTTATATTTTTTTTAAATGCACACGGCATGAAAAATACAGTTGGCTTATATTAAAAATACGTGGGAATAACAGCAAAATGGACATTGTGGCTTGTTGAAAGTTCTGTGAACTATAAACTGTAGTTCTTACATAGAGTCGCACTATTTTGTGTTTGCATCGTAGCAAAGGCACGCAAACAACAATCTAAGAACACACCACTTTTTGCTTTGGGTATTGTTTGTAAATTTCCTACGCAAAATGTGGCAAGCGTGTGCTAAAATTACGAGTCGAGCGTGATTTAACTTGTACTTCTGCATACGTATACGAACTGCGGCGCTGGCGTTGCTCGCGAGCAAAAATTGAACCTATGAACTAGAAATGAGAACTTTGAGTTGTACCACTTTAGATCTAGGTGTGCGATATGTGTAAGCGCCAATCTATTAGTAGTAGATAGGTAGAAGGTTAGCTGCGAATAACCAATAAGCAGTCCCAGACCAAGAGCGGCAACTGTTTACAGTACCTCATCTAATCCTAGAGCCCAAAAATTTTAGATCCCCAGGGATTAGCGATTGTATTGATTCGCCACTTGGCCAGTATTGGCCCAGGTACCTCTCCCGTCTTCTCGCGACCGCCTCGCATTCGCTAAGCAGGTGCACAGGAGTCTCCTCAGTCACATCGCAGAAACAACATAGGTCGTTTGACCAGATCCCTAGCTTGTGTAAGTGGCCCCTCAGTCTACAGTGACCCGTCAGAAAACCTGTTATCCTTAACTTTCCTTTGGAGAGATTAATAATTGCCCTGTACCTCGTAAGGTTGTAACCTCCTAGTAGGTGTTTTGCTTGACGTAGACCTGTAGTGTTACGCCAATGTTGATTCCTTAGCATGTTCCTTTCTTTCCTGAGCTCTTCCTTGATTGTGCTAGGTCCAATCGCTATGAAGGGCTCAGGCCCTATAGGCGACGAGTCGGCCGCTATTCTAGCAAGTCGGTACGCTTCCTCGTTGCCCGCAACTCCTATGTGACCTGGTACCCAAGTTAATTGGATGTCGTTTTGCTCCGCCAGCTTATCTCTGTTCCTTAATGATAGGGTTTTGCCCCTGCCGAAGCCCTCTTTCGCGAAATTTAGTAGAGTTCGCTTTGCAACCTGTTCTATGGTAATGTGCAGCGGCTCGAGCTCAAGAATCACCTCCATCGCTGCCGTCGGACATGTGCGCATTGCCCCCGTGATGCATACACATGCCAGACGTTGAAGCTTGGTGAGGGATTGCCTCACCGTAGTGAGGTGAGGTGACTATTGGTCTAACTATCATGGTATACATCCATCTCAGGATCGTGGGACTACAGCCCCAGGTCTTCCCTGCCAGACGTTTGCATACCATTAGTGCCCTCGTAGCTTTAGAAGTGACCGCGTCAAAATGTGCCTTCCACAGAAGTTTAGAATCTAGTGTTAGTCCCAGGTACTTAACTTCGGTGGCGACGTTGATGGCGACCCCGTTCAAAGAGATGTTCCTCATGTGATTATTTGGATATTGGGCTGGCGAGAGCAGTATTCCGCCACTTTAGTATGTGAGGGGGACACCTCACAGAAATGGCTGGTGGGCTAATGCTGCAATCGCCTCCGTCTCGTTAAAAACCTGGCAGGTCTTCAACTACGTTCAATACACGTCACCATTTAGTTGGCCGCACAGGTCCAGTTGAGATTTACTCCTGGTTTTGCGCTGTCTTGGCTCTGAACACAATATCCCATAAGGACTTGTGACAACTCTCGCGATGGCCTGCTCCTTTGAGAGAAGGGAACTTCGGGACACTTACTACTCGGACTGTGCTACGTGTGGAGATAGCGGCTTGAAGCGGAGACCAAATCGATTTTAAAGGAATAAATTAAAATTAAAACAAGCAAACGAAACCGACGTTGATGTTCTGGAGGAAGAATGCAGCGCATTCAGGAAGAGCAGTAGAGTTGTGCGATCCCCGCAACAAACTCCTCTGCATGCAAATGCCGGCACCACGAGCACGGAGAAAGCCGCCGACGTGGCGCAGAAGGCTACACCTTGCCAAACGACAACTCCCGGCAGCCGGGATAGTCGTCTTCAAATACCAGCTGCTGCAAACAGTGACAAGCATGTCACCGCAAGCTTGGGAACTTGCGAAGGCATTGAAGATGAGCAGTTGGCCCAGATTCGGCTCGTCTTGAAGAAGATGCAGATTGCTGTCTACAAGCAGAAAAATGTGTCTATGGACATAAAAACGGGTATGACCCAAATCGAGAAGAGCTTAAATATACTAAGCTACATCCGAGAGCACCGCCGGAAGGGTTCTACCCTTTCCGAGCTGCGGAAAACTGGCCCTGGCCCGCAAAAGAGAGGTCGAACTCGATCCGACTCCCCTACAGGCGAGCCGGAAAAGAAAAAAATACTAATTATAATAATAATAGTAGTAATAATATTATTATTAATAATGAAAATTATAATAATAATGCTAATAATAATAATAGCAATAATGCGCAGAAAACGGTACCAGATAACCAATGGAAAATGGTTGGAAAACGTAGAAAGCCCAAGCCAGGGCGAGCGCCAGGTGAGCCCTTGGTCAATAAGGGCGAGGCGACCAGCCGCAAAAAAAGAAGAGGGTGAGAAAAAAGAAGTCTCGCCAAACTAATCATTAAGCCAGCTGAAGGCAAAACGTATGCAGAGGTGCTGGGAACGATATGTGGTAAGCTCCAACCTGAGAAGACGGAGAACGTAATTCGATCTGTTCGGAAAACCCGCGAAGGCGGCGTGCTTATCGAAATGGAGCGCTGTGGCGACCACTCAGCATTTAAGAAAAATGTGTGCACTGCCATTGGCCAGCTTGGAGACGCCCGTATTCTCACTAGACGTTTACGCCTAGAAGTTCTGGGCATGGACTGCCTAACCACGGCCCCAGAAGTGGAGAACGCTATACGTAGGGAATTTGGAGACAAGATGAATGGCCAACTTCGCATCTCTCTCCTCGCTGTAAACTCGCGAGAACAAAGAATGGCCGTGGTGGAAATCGACGAACTGCCAGGCCGGACTCTTATTGAAAAGGGGAAGCTGCGAGTAGGTTGGATTATCTGCCGTGTCTGAGAGCGCGCGGATGTCCAAAGGTGTATCCGCTGTCTGGGATATGGCCACAAAAAGGCGGCATTCAAAGGCCCAGACAGAAGCAGTTCATGCTGGAAATGTGGTCAGCAGGGCCACATAGCCTCTGCATGTAAAGAAAGCCCAAGCTGTTACCTGTGCTCGGCAGGAGATGAACAGAAAAATGTCAATCACCTGCCCGGGTCGGGAGCGTGCAAGGCCTTCAGGGATGCCCTCGCTGAGGCTAAGACAAAGCTTGGGAGAATATAATTAAATTTACCCAAGGCAATATGAACAGGAGTAGGGTAGCTGATGACCTGCTGGACCAATTGGTTCTCGAATAAAGAGCAGACGCTGTCATCATCAGTGAATCCTATAGAACAAAGGAAACCTGGCATCTTTTTGGGAACGAAAAATGACACTGAAGATAGCACAACGCCGAAACCGGTTTGTCTCCAAACCAAATTTGACAAGGGATGACGGAAAATCGTTCCACAATACATCAGAAACCTGGCATGTTGACCAATCAGGCTCGGCCGCGATATGGATCGCTAACTCCAACCATCGCGCAGAGAGCAGCGACAAAGTCCTTGTCTTCAGGGAAAAGCTCGAAGACCTTGAAGAAGAATTGCGCGATATAGCCGGCCACATAATTGTTGCTGGAGATTTCAACGCAAGAGGCGTGGAATGGGGTATGCCCTAAACAAACATCAGGGGAAGACTGGTCCTTGAAATGGCAGCCCGCATTGGCCTGACCATCCTCAACACTCTTTCCCTGACATAACCCTGGTCTCAGAAAGCCTTCTTCGAAGGGCTGACGGATGGATAGTGATGGAAGACCTGAGTGGTAGCGACCACAACTACATAAGCTTCCAAGTCACCGACACAACGCGAGGGCAAAGAAACCATGCGCTGCATTCACCGGGCTATACTGGTGAAATGACCAAATCTCCCAGCTGCGACGGGCCTGCCATAGAATGTGGAGACTTGAGGCGCTGACCAGAGCAGCAGCCTACAAAAGCGCTAAGAAAGCACTTGGGGCCGAGATACAGGAGTAAACGGAACTGCTGGAAAGCGCTATGTGACGAAGCGGATCGCGACAGCCGGTTGTACGTACCGGAATGACTCGGGTTTCACCCGACCAAGGGCTGTTGTTTCGGCGATCTAACCCCGTTTAGGTCGGCGAAGTATCTCAGAAGTTGTCCGTCCATAGGGCTACATTCACTACGTATTCTCCTACTCAGGGCTGGCATCGAGTCAAAGCCTGGGCCAGAAACATACACCTGCTGTGTATGCCGGAGACGATTACACCACAACTCCACCTCAGTCAAGTGTAATGCCTGCGAGGTGTGGAGTCACCTCAGAGTCTGCTCGGGACTACGGACACATAGACAGTGGACCACGTCGTACGTGGCCCCCTGTTGCTCAAACAGAGCAGCCTCCACGGCTAACCACGGTCCGCCCGAGCAGCCCCACACACTCACACAGCAGCCACACACAGTCACCACAACACAACAACATAATAACACCACAGACCGTACCACAGCCACTACAGACCAAACACACACAACCGCACCGCCACCCACACGCCGCCGCCAACAACTCCTGGTTCCCCCTACAATCTGCACGGTATGTCAGACCAGGATATTCCGTAATGTGACATCAGTCAAGTGCAACACCTGTCTTGGCTGGTGCCACTTTAGGGCATGCTCAGGTCTGCGTACCACGCGAGATTGGACTGGGAACTTCGAGGGCCCGTGTTGCGCTGCTCGGTCGCAGACCCCAATTGCGACGCCCCCCACCACCACCACAGGGCGGCAATCACCTCAGCAGCACACACAGCCAACGGCGGCAAGAACATACACTTCACTTACACCCCACATCACGACACGTCTCCCGAACCACATGAAGCTCCTTCAATTCAACTGCAACGGGCTACAGAGCAAGATTGAGGAGATAACCGTCTTCACGTGTCGGCATGGTATATTGATAGCTGCGGTCCAAGAGACGAAGTTGCACAGCAACTCAACTTTGTTGAATTGCGCCGGCTACAACGTGCAGCGTCGAGATCGCGAGCGAGATAATGGTGGTGGCTTAGCGTTCATCACGCACCACACCGTGCAGTATCGTCTTATCGAAGCAGACATCGACCGCAGGGATACCACCCTAGAATGTCAGGGCATCGCTATCCGGTCAGGCGATGTCGAGTTCGAAATATTTAACATATACATACCCCCTGTCACCTGCTGCCCCGCAGGATATCACCCTGATATGGTAGTAGGTGACTTTAATGCGCACCACGATCTTTGGCACTCAAGCCTGTCAAACGATCGTAGGGGAACAGACTTGGCTGAGCAGATAGACGATTCGACATTCTGCACAATGAACGACGACGCACCCATCAGGATTATGGGTAACTGCAGTAGCTCGCCAGTCATCACAATAGTCAGCGCTGGTCTGATAAACAGCATAACGTGGCGACCTATGCTGACTCTAGCATCAGACCATCTACCCATAGTCATCTCGATAGATAAACCAACCGACTTTGCCTCCGCCAAACACCGGACCTATATCAACTTCTCTAAAGCTGATTGGAAAGGTTACGCGGAGTTTACCGAAAACACCTTCGCAGCGCTCCCCACACCAACCGACGTCCATCTCGGTGAACGTAAGTTCCGCAGGGCTATCACCGCTGCTGCAGCTCGCTTCATACCGGCAGGATGTATATCGGACCCACGTCCAAACTTCCCTGCCGAAGCGGCTGTTCTAGCCGATGAGCGTGATAGCCTTCGTCAGGCCGATCCCGGAGATCCCCGTATCAGGGATCTCAACGCGGAGATTCGGCAACTTGTAAACGTACATAAGCGGAAGAAGTGGGAGGAACATCTGAAGACTTGTAATTTCACCTCTGGTGTGAGCAAGCTTTGGTCAACCGTGAGGTCATTGTCTAATCCGACGAAGCACGACGACAGAGTCGAAATTTCCTTCGGCGACCATGCCCCGTCGGACCCGGAGCGATGCGCGAG
>NW_023463867.1:0-12531 GCF_013731165.1 Rhagoletis pomonella | reverse complement strand
CTATGAAAAGTGCGTTTTTAAACCTTAAGTCCAGATTTGAGGGGGTAGTCAAAATTCTAAGTATGTATATTTTTTATGCTTCAATAGATCTATAACTTTAGCAGTCACACAGTATTATAATCCCGACGAAATCATTGACGGTGGTAGCGGGAGGGGAACGGTACATGACGGTAGGAAGTTTAGTTTGGGTTAAAGTTTCACACTGATGGGGTTAGGCTTTCGATGCTTCCTCCTCGTAGAATAAACAACATGCGCACTAAAAAGTTAACTATTCAAATTGACGAATAATAAACGCCTACTTTTAAAACTGTCAACAACGCCAAGACGCTTAAGAGACACTTGACAAGAAAACGAAATCCCGAACAATAATCAAAATCCCACAGCGCAAATGATCGACTTGTGTACTTTAGTGCACTTGAGAGATATATGCTATAAAAAATTATTGACCGCCAAAAAGAGAACTTGTGCGTGGATCCCTCGCGCGACTGAAGTGAAACTTTTCCTATTACTCTTATAGCTCACCATATTTCGGCATAATAATGAACAATTATTTTCATTTTTGTCTCAATCTCACTCTTACTCACCATACCAAACTGAATCTTAATCTTATACGTAATCCAAATTCTTAATTTTAGTCTTACTCTTAATCTTAATAGCTATTTTAATCTTAATTAATCTTGATCCAAATCTTGATATTAGTCTTAATCTTGATCTTACTCCAAATCCTAATCTTAAGCTTGATCTTAATATTATTCTTAATATTAACCTTAATATCAAAAGGTTGACCGTCCCCATACAATAACTCTTTTACGTCAAATATGTTTCTCTCAACCCATGATTTGGGTGTAGTTAAATAATTTGTTTATAGTTACGTGGGTTCAAACCCGTTTCGACCCAATATCAAAAAACAAAAAATTAACAAAAAAAGTGTTTTTCTAATAGCGGTCGCCCCTCGGCAGACAATAGCAAACCCTCGAGTGTATTTGTGTCAAGAAAAACAGCTTCTCATAAAAATACAAACGCCTTTAGGAGTAGTTCCCTCGCCTTTGTGTGACAAGTAAGCCACAAAGTGGCAATCTATTATTATGATTATGTGTATCTGATTTCATATTATATTATGTTATGTACGTACGTTTTCACACGTCCCTGTACAAAAACTATATATTTTTCTAACAAATCATAGAAAAATGTGTGTAAAGACAGCTTTGATTTAGTCATACATATATGATTCATGGACTGGTAGGCCAAGGTTTAGTAAAAAAAATATTTTTAAAGCAAGCATTATAAATATGAACGAAATTGAACAATAAATAGGGGTTTTCCACATATCTCGACTCCTGCGCCACCCATCGGAAAAGTTTTGTGTGGAGGTATTCCTGCTGATTAAATAATATATATTTAAAAATAAACTAAATCTGACCATAGACGCAGGACTTCGAAATATATAGACCCCGCGCCACCTACCGTCTAAATTTGTTGTGGCGTTATTTCCAACCAGGTATGTAATACACATTTCAACCAAATCAGTCTATAAATTCAGATTTTTCCTGCGCCACCTATCGGATTAATTTATCTTTCATTCTCTGGCTCATCGGGAAGTTGGTTAAAAATTGATTGCAAGATTTGGCCCAAACAAGCATATTTTCATGCAACGGTACATTTTCTGATATTAATAATAGCCCATTTCCACCAAAAGCTAAACTGCAGTCAAGAGCTTAGGTAACTACCACGAATTTTAACATTTTTTTTACTTTCATTTGCTTGTACTTAGTATGAGAAATTACCCTCTTCGAGTTGCAATCTCATTTTTCCAATAGGCATAAACTGCAGTTAAGGCTTGGTGGAAATTACTTCTTATTTGTTACAAATGAATGAAAAATGTGTACGAAGGAATAGCGACTAACAATAAAAGCTATTATAAAACAATTGGCGCTTCACATTTTATTAAGTGCTTTTCCGAGTTTCTCCTCCAATGATGTTTTGACACAAATAGGGTAACCTACAATTTAACGCCGCTTTCGAACGACAGAGATTTTTTGGCGAGGCTTTTTCATGGCAGAAATATAATTGCTCGCTACTGTCGCACAGTGGTTTGGATCGCAAATCTAGCTGGACGAAACTATTTAAACAAATACTCGTTGATGGATCTGTACACCACTTCTTACCTAGGGGATTTTTGGGTCGCTGATTACGAATCTAAAGTCATTTACCAAAAATTCAAAATGGCGGATCCAATATGCCGGACGAAAATTTGAAAAAAATCGGTAGATTTCTATGTAACTGGGTATCTGGGGGTTTTCTGGGTCGCTGATTACATATCTAAAGTCATTTACCAAAAATTCAAAATGGTGGATCCAATATGGCGGACGAAAATTAAAAAAAATCGGTAGATTTCTATGAAACTGGGTATCCGGGGGTTTTCTGGGTCGCTGATTACATATCTAAAGTCATTTACCAAAAATTCAAAACGCCAACATGGCAAGCGAAATATTTAAAAAATCTTAACATATGAACATTTTTTGTTTGTACTTAAAATGATTACAAATTTGTTAAAAATATTTCGCTTTATATTTTTATTTTTATTTTCAGTTCCCAATAACAAATACATTTTAAAATAATTTTATAGAACAGTTAATTCTTTAATAAAAACAGTCCGTATCATAACTATGCGACACCCACATATCGACAAGTTTTGACTATTTATTTTACTATTATTTAATCTTAATTACTTTTTTCATAAAAATGTCGTTTGTTCTGATTTGACTGAAATTTCACGACTATCAATGGTCACTACAGTTGGCAGCAATGTATCTATTTGTGATAGTACGTTATTCACTGTTTGTCTTGTCAGTTCTGAAGTTTCTTTCTTCAAAATTATTTTAATAGGGCGACAAAATTTAGTTGAGGATGGCAGAGGATTTTCCACAAAATTAGTTTCTTTTTTAGATCTGTACTAACATCAGTAATATAATATGTAGTCATTTGCAACGGTACAAGAGATACGGTGAATACATACGAATCATTCACATCGTCTTCCAGACTTATAAACTGTTGTTTGTATCGCCTTTGATTAGACGCGCCATCACGGCCCCATTTAAAGATAATATCTATTGTTGGAATAGTCTCTATTCCAATTCGCATTTGTTGTATAACTTCCTTTTGAACAAATACTAAGCGTTGAATTGTATGATTAATTAGTGATTGTAATTCTATTTCTGCAGAGAATTCAGTAACGTCAATATTTTCTGGATAACGCTCTTTCTTAGCTTCAAGAAGCACATGATAATTTGGATAAATATCTGCATTGTGATCTTTATTTATCTGACGCATAGATAAATACTGCTCTTTTGTAAGTTTTTTATTTATGTAAAAAGATAGCGCTTCGAGTTTCGTAAGTTTTATGGGGAGAGTACTACTTATACCAGTTTCATTTATTTTTTTATACTTTGTGGCTCTTTCTGGAGAATGAGTAATTCCTGATTAATTTGGCTGCATCGCGTTTACCTTCTGCTCTTAAACTTGTTTCAGCTGCCACAATAATTTCGTTTGAGGTGTGGTTCTCTAAAACCGACTTTAATTTTCATTTCTGAACTTTTCTACTACACTTATCAAATCGTTTTTGAGGTATACCGCCTTTACATTTTTGCCGCAAGTTAACGTCTTTAATAAAAGTTAGTTCAGTTTTCAGACAATCAAGATTGTTCTTCTGAAAATGTTCAAGTGAATAATGACACTCAGTCCACCGTTTTCGAATTTTTTTACAAAATTCTGCACATTTTTTTTCTACTTTGGAACGAGTATTTTCATTACATTTTTTTTTTCAATTTACTAATCACATAATCACGGACACCTTGTTGTCTTTTAGAAGTTTCAGCAACACTTCTCCAAATGTCAAACAACTCACTTCTTAAGATTTTATTTACCATGACTAAAATTTAAGATCACAGCAAGAAACACAAATAAATTGCAGAAAAAATTTTATAACAGCGCTTAAAGATTTGCATGCCTGTTTTATAAGTTTTTAATTTCAGAAAGCAGAAAATTCGCGAGTTACTATTTTTTTTAACTCTTGCATAACCAAAGTTTTTATAACTCCAAGTATTTTTCGGTTTTAACACACAACCCCTACTTTTTAATAATTAGTTTTGAATTTTGAGATTTGACATACCGTCACTAAAATGTAAATATCTAAGCCAATTGGTTAGATTTGGTAATCGAACTTACCCTCTGCATTTGCGAAGGTGTTAAGAATAATATGCAAGTGGTTTTATAACGGCCTTCGGCGGCCTTTACTTTTCCTACTCTTTAATTAATTTTTTAATTAATCAAAAAGACGATTTTTCAGACTAAATTTGCTTATACCAATGTGGACATAAATTGCGTTATGACCTCTGAATCTATAGCGGAATAAGTGTAATTTTTTGTTTCTAAAGTCAATTTGCAATTATGCAAATATTTGTGAGTGCAATTAGCAATCTTTTAAGTTAAATTTCAGCTTTTAAAATAGAGTTCTCAAATAGGCGGCGTTGACTTACCTTTTTTTTGGTTCCATATTTTTAATGCTTTAATAAATGCAATTTCTGCTTGAATCTATTGTCAGGAATGTATTCTGAGTACCATTAAGTATTTTAAAAACAAAAAAAAATTTAGACTTTCGTCCAGCTAGATCTGCTATCCGAACCACTGTGTGTCGCCCTGCGGTCCCATACTGATTTAATATGTGATGTAATTTTACTCAAAATGAAGAGGTTGTTTTTATTGGTTTTCTGAAACTTCTCCCTAACTGAAGCTCTCATAGATTTAGTATTTTAATTTTATTTTAAACCATACGACAAGCCTGGAATGGGGCTGTCGTATTATTTTGAATTGCCCCAGACCACAGGGCCTTAAAGGGATCAAATTTAAGCACATGGATGTTTTCATGGAAGGGTCCACCGTGACCGAAAAATAGAAATTGTGAAAATCAATATTTATGTTGGTTATTTTTAACCGAAATTGGTTGCTTTTATTTACGGTTTTCGATTTTGGTTTATTTCAGATTTATTTGTTTTTATAGTTAACTAGCGGTACCCCGGTGTGCTTCTCTACACCAAATATTGAAAAATTAATGAAAAATCCTGCACGCCGTACTTCCTTTTGTTGGGAGTGCTCCTCAACATTTTGCGATCTTCTTTGCGATAACATCATGTTCGCAAGAACGAAAAACTCAATGCATAGGAACGAATTCGATAAATCGTATGGTTTTTTTTTAAATAATCAAATGAAATTCACAATCGACAGTAAAAGAGCACTTGAAAAAACTTCATTCGAAGCCAAAGAACACAACACAGCCACAATTTTCCACAATGGTTTTGTTCACTATAAATCAATGAGGAGAAATACCTGCATGGATAATTTCCAGTGTACTCAAACTTTTCGTTCGAAACGCTGCAACAAATTCGTGCAAAAATATTGAAATTGACGAAAAAAAATAAAATTAAATATGAATTAAGAACTATATTAAACACACGTGTTGATTCTCCAAAGTCCAAAATAGAAAGACCGAATATCAATGTACACCACCTTTTCGATAATACGATGAAATGACAGATATGTTGTGTTGTGGTGACTTTCATTCCATTGGCTCTACAAAATCCCTATTGAAAAACTTGCAGCCATGTTTATACTTGACTTAATTTATCCGAAGAAAAAATAAACACAGCATATTATAGCAACAATTTTTCACTATGTTTTCGATTTTTCATGTATGTGCTGTTGTACCATATACGTGGTTCATGTGACAGACATAAACTGTCATATATCATGAACCGCTGGACCGACTTCGGGCCCACTTCACAAAACCCATCTGCATGAATCCGAATATGCCGTTTAAATTTGGTAGAATTCGTGCACTTATTTTTTTATTTAAGATGGGAGGTGCCACGCCCTCTTTTCCAATACCGCCCATTTTTCTCCATGAGTATGGAATTATTTGATATACCTCTATACCAACTTCCAGTACTCTACCACAAATATTTCAAGAGATATACAACATACAAATTTTAGTTAGTATGGGTGGTGCCACGCCCCCTTTTCCGAATTCGAGCAAACTTCGCATAAACCATCTGCATGATAGGTCAAATATGCCACATAAATTTGGTTGCATTTGGGGAAGCCGTTCTCAAGTTATGAGGTCACACCTAAAACGTGCACTTATTTTTATATATAAGATTTGAGAATTGACTTTACGCAAAATTGATAAATTAATAAAGTCGACTGTACAAAAATCGAATATTTATTTGGCCGCATTGTCCATTTCTCTACGAATACTGGCAAGTTATCCTGGCAATTATTATATTTTTGAATGCACAAATGCAATGTGGATGAAGTCAGTTAGTTGGCTGGACTTTCTTTAGTAAGGGCTTGAAGTCTACATAAATATTTTTCTATACAAATGAAAAAAAATTTACACTCTTTAAGGCCTCCTTTGATTTTCACATATTTTTTGTGGCGAAAAAAATTAATTTTTTAAAAGAAAATTTTAAAATTCTCCAAATTTCTGCCTATTGGTGTTGAACTTATAATGCGCTAAAAAGTGTCCAAGGCGAAAATTGAAGACCATTATTCAGCAATGTTCTGCAATCCGAGTCGGAATCGCATCGGAATCGGAATTCAATTCCGACTCGGAATTTAAATGGTGTTCCACAATCCGATCGGAACTTTTGTTTCGACGTTAATATCAAATCCGGTTGGCGAAAACCCTCCGGCTGAACCCTGCACGAGGGTGCCGACTGGTAATGGGCACTACAGTTTAGGTTCTGTACGATGTCAGAATGGTGTCCAGCTAAGATCAGGAATCAGTGCTAGGTGCTTAAGCTCTTCAATAGCTTAGTTATATGGAAATGGTTTTTGATCGTGGCCTATGGAGGTAACTGAGGAGCAAACCTCTTGAAAAAAAACTCTGTGTTGGAATAAGGTGTTAGACGACCCGTGCTGATGTTCAGACTGGCTGGGGACCCAGACAAAAAACTATCCCAGTCTCGAACGGAGTGCTCCGGATACCTGGCGACCTCCGGTTCTATCAAGCCTTACCTGCACACACGGACCTCTGTGCGGGGGGACCTCCACTGTCCGACACTCGTGGGACCAAAATATGAGTTCATTTGCAAAAATAAAAACAACATCCACGGAGGACGGTCCTCCCAAAAAACCGACAGGGGTGACTCCGATTGATGCTACAGCCTCGGGCAAGGCATTGATCAGACCGCCAGTGATAGGAGATAGAGGGGGCTTAAGCGGCAGGGCTGGTCCTAGGACGAGTAATGTAGGAGGCAGGGGGGGGGGGAGTAGAGGTCTGGGAAAACCGGTCTCTAACCGTTTCTCGGCTGGAGCTGCGACGTCAGCTCCGCCTAGGGAATTTAGATCCCAAAACTTACACACCTCAACCCAGGGGCGGGGTGCGGCACCTGCTTCAAGGATAAACCGGCAGGATGCTGCTGATATACGCAGCAGCTCAAAGAAGGTTGCAGCCACAGGTCATGGGGGGCCGGCTAAACATGTCCGCCCCTCTAAGCAGGCCTACTACGATAGAAAGGCGGCCATTAGGGTCGTTAATAGGATAGGGGACCTGCCGACAGAACAGCTGACAGAGGAAGAAATCAAGTCATTGGACTGGGCGAGGGGAGTGGTAGCCAGCTTGGGCAAATCGGCAGGCTCTGCTCCAAAGAGGCAACGATCTGCTGAACAGGCAGGGGATAGGGTCGCCAAAAGACAGAGAACAGGTGGCCATAAATACCCCTCCTTCAGGGACGTTGTTAAGGGAGGCGGTGAGGTACTGACCATCATTGACAGAGGGGAGGAGGAGGGGACCATCCCGAAGGAGAAATGGAGGCAGGTGGAGGAGGCTATAGCCGAAATCGACCTCCAGGTCTTAGAGGAAAACCCTGGACCTCCTCCTCTCTGCCACGATTCCGGTTGGTATCAAGGTAGGGCAAAGCTCATCGCTTGCGAGGACCATAGGTCAGCCCAGCTCTACAGGTTGGCCGTTAGCAAGGTAGGTGAGATTTGGCCGGGAGCCAAACTAGAGGCGGTCAGCTAGGAAGAGATTCCTAGCAGACCTAGAGCTCGGGTTTGGATACCGGCTAAACCAGCCGAGCCTGAAAAAATAGAGCGGATCTTTAGATCCTGCAATAAGGACCTGCCCCACACAATTGGAAGGTGGGGAAGATCGAAGAGCCGATAGGAAACAGAAGGCAGGTGTTGCTGATCCTCAACGCCGAATCGCTCGCCCCATTGGCGCAGAAGGATTGGGAAGTCAGATTCGGGTTTGTTGACGCAACCGTTCGAATCTACCGCAGCGACGAACCGGGCTTGGGCCTTAATGAGGAGAGTGATAAGTCCGGCATGCGCAGCGGTGGTGAAGAAGGGTTGCCCAGCAGCCAATGCTCATCCGACTCAGAGAGGCTAACCGGTTTGGGGCCGCTGTTTTATGAAGAGGATCTCGCCGATGACACCGAGGGTGAGGAGATCGAGGAGGCGGACGTAGATGTCACAATGGTGGAGGTAAAACGGACGAAGTCTTATGAAGCTGATCCAGATCAACCTCAACCATTCTAAACACGCGTCCGCGAATCTTGAGGTCCGCCTGGCTGCCGGTGGACTTGACGTTGCCCTCATCCAGGAGCCGTGGATACTCGGCAACAAAATCTGCGGGCTTGGGGTGAAGGGCTTTAAGCTAATTGCCGCACAAAATGCAGGTAAGACTCGAGCTTGCATATTAGCAAGGAACAACTTAAACATCTTCCTGCTCCCACAGCTAAGTGACGGCGATTTGGTAGCGGCAAGCATAGAACTGGATAAAACCAGCTTCTGGGTAGCCTCTGCCTACATGGCCCATGACAAGGACGCACCACCAGAGGAGGTTCGGACGTTAGTCAAGGAAGCAGCCTATAAGAAAAAACAACTGGTTGTCTCCTGCGACGCTAATGCTCACAATTCGATGTGGGGGAGTACGGACACGAACGCTAGAGGTGAGTCGATACTAGACTTCATTCTAGGAAATAAACTTAGTGTCTTGAATTTAGGCTCAGAGCCGACCTTTATAACAAAGAGTAGAGAGGAAGTTTTGGACATAACCCTGACTTCGGACTCGTTTGTCCATAAAATTAAGAGATGGAGAGTACTTAGTGAAAAGTCTTACTCTGACCATTGTTATATTCAATTCGAAATAGATCTTAAGACCCCCCATGTTAGGGAGTTCAGAAATGTGCGTAATACCGACTGGAGTGTTTACAATAAAAAACTGGGGACTTTATAGCCAAAGATACCTCCCCGGGACCCCGCCACGCGGGTGGAATTGGACGGGTTGGTTAATCAGGTCACTAAAGCCATGAATAGTTCTTTGTCAGCCGGATGCCCGGTTGTTAGATACAGGGGGAAAAACAAACCACCTTGGTGGTCAAAAGAATTATCCTCGTTACGTGAATCCAATAGGACAATGTTCAATAAGGCCAAAGCCACGAGAACAACAGAGGACTGGGAAGCCTATAAGGCTGATCTGAAAATATACAAAAAAGCAGTTAGAACTGCGAAACGTAAATCATGGCAGAGTTATTGCAAGGGAATTGAGGAAACCACGGAAGCGGCCAGATTAAGAAAAATTCTTGTAAAGTCGCCATGCAACCTTGGCTATCTCAAGGGTCAAGGGAACTCATGGACTACGACGAGCGTGAAATCTTTAGGTCTCCTCCTGGACACACACTTCCCTGGAAGCAAGCCGATGGAACTTAATGACCCCATAAATGACGGGGGGCTACCTGATCTAGGAAATCGACTGATTACTAAGGCGAAAATCGAATGGGCTATTAAGACTTTTGGTCCTTACAAGTCACCGGGACTGGACGGCATACACCCGGTAGAACTGCAGCAATCACGGAGTATTATCTCCCCATTCATTGCGTCTATCATAAGAAGCTGTCTTAACATGGGCTATATTCCGCTAGGCTGGAGAGAGACAAAAGTCTCCTTCATACCTAAGGCAGGTAGGTCTTACGTATTTTTTGCTCAAAATTTTAGAGAGGATAGTGGACGATTATATACGGGGCGTGATACCAACTAGTAGGCTCTCCCCAGCGCAGCATGCCTATACGAAGGGCAAATCTACGGAAACCGCCTTGCACTCGCTCGTCGGGTTGGTGGAAAAAAGTTTATCTGATAAAGAGTATACTCTGGTTGCCTTTGTTGATATAGAAGGCGCCTTCAATAACATTAAAGCAAGCGCCATAGGGTGCCTTAGAAGAGCTTGGAGTTAACCACAACGTAGCGGCGCTGATTGAGTCTATGCTTTTCAGCAGGAAGATAACCGATAAGCTTGGCAACACCACAATAAGCAGAGAGGTCTGTAGAGGCACTCCTCAGGGAGGGGTTCTCTCCCCTCTTTTCTGGAATTTGGCAGTAAATTCTCTGCTGAAGAAACGAGAGAGGGGGGGCTGCCACGTCACTGCATATGCTGACGATCTGGCAATTGCCGTTAAAGGTAAATACCCTAATACCCTAATGGAGATTTTGCGCTCTAACATGGCCACGCTTAGGAACTGGACAGAGAGTAGGGGGCTCGGAATAAACCCCGAAAAAACTGAAGTAATTCTCTTTACAAGGAAACATAGGCTTCCCACAGTCTCACCGCTAATCTTTATGGGTGTGGAGATATCTTTGAAGGAGAATGTTAAGTATCTAGGACTCATATTAGACAGGAAACTTACGTGGAAACCTAATATAGAGGAAAGAGTAAAGAAGGCCAACGTTGCACTACATACTTGCAAACAAGCGGTCGGAATCAAGTGGGGGCTAACACCTCGTATTACACATTGGCTTTACACCTCGGTGGTCAGGCCAATATTATTGTATGGAATACTCGTATGGTGGCCAGCAACTCAAAAGTCAAGTTACCTAAAACTATTGAGTAAGGACCAAAGAACAGCGTTTTTATGCATTTCAGGCGCCTTAAGGACCACCCCAAACAAAGCGCTAGAGGTGGTAATCAATCTGCCCGCATTAAACCTGGTGGGAAAATACGCGGCCGCCTATTCAGTGCTCAGACTAAAAAGCATGGTGCTATGGAAGGATCGGCGGTTCGGCCACGCCTCTATACTTCAACTCTGGGTAGTCATGAACAAGAAGTGGACTACTCCACCCCTAAACCAACCTTCGATAGGCTCTTCAAGACGAGCATCCCGTCAAAAAGAGAATGGCAAACACCAAGACCATGGAGAAGGTGGGAACTGAATTTTTATACGGATGGATCCAAGCTAGACAAAAGGGTTGGCTACGGAGTTTTCTCCAAGGAACTAGGACTAGAATTATCCGTCCGAATTCCGGACCACTGCAGTGTTTATCAGGCAGAGGTTTTAGCTATAAAGGAGGTGGCTGTGTACCTTAGTACGCATGTCGTAACGAGGACTACGATTAAGATTTTCTCGGACAGCCAGACGGCCATTAAATCAATGAACATGGTAATACTGAGATCGAAGGTTGCGCAGGAATGTCCAGCAGCTCTAAACGATATCAGCGCCGTGTTCACGGTCAGCTTAATTTGGGTTCCGGGACATAGATACATTGAAGGAAATTGCAGGGCCGATGAGCTTGCCAGAAAAGGTACCAATCTCCCCCTATGTGAAAACAGAGGCACAATTGGGATACCCATGGCAACCTGCAAACGAGAACTTCGAAACAGCATGATCCAAGAGGCAAATAGGTCATGGCTAGAGGAGGGCACTTGTAGAACAACTAGGCTACTTTGGCCACAAATAGATAAGAAAAAGACGAAAGAGTTGCTCAGCCTCTCAAGAGAGGATATTGCAAGGGTCATGGCTTGTGTTACCGGTCATTGGCTATTTAGCAGGCACTCTTCGAGACTAGGAATATTCTCCCACGAATATTGAAGAAGTTGCACGGATGAGGAAGACGAAGAAACCGTAGAGCACTTCTTCTGTAGCTGCCCAGCTCTGGCCAGGAGGAGAGCAGGCTTTTTAGGTAGGCCCTTCTTTAACTCTCTTACGGAACTATCATGCGTAGGAATAAAGCCAATCCTACGCTTTATAAGAGCTTCGAAATGGTTCTCTGAAGACTAGTAACAGAGGTTCCCGTGTTCTGCAGTGGTATCACAATGGACCTTCAAAAAGGCCTAAGTGAGTTGGTAATTCGAACCGACTGCCACATCAACCTAACCTAACCTAATATCAAATCCGATTGTAGAAAAAAAGGAACAAACCTCCTACTTGTCAATTGCGTTCTGAAGTGTCAAAATTCATTTGAAGAAATTAAAAAGTGAAAATTAAAATGAGTTTAATGGTTTTATTAGTTGTTTTGTTCAATAATGAGCAGTAAACAAATGAAAAAGTGAGACAAACAATTTTGCGCGATCGCAGCAATCTCATATAATTACAAAAACAACATTTTTTGGTAGAAACGAAATCAGCATAAGTTACGAACAATTATAAGGCTCAACCTATGAAAAGTGCGTTTTTAAACCTTAAGTCCAGATTTGAGGGGGTA
>NW_023463866.1:0-12533 GCF_013731165.1 Rhagoletis pomonella | reverse complement strand
AAATAAGAAAAAAAATACTATCAAAGTACCACTCCACTATTTACATGCAACGAATTTGTGTCATTTTAAGTTTTGACAGGCTTAAGAAAATTGAAAACAAAATAAATATTCGTTTGTTAAATGTGTTTTTTTTTTTTAAATTTTAACTTTTTTATTTAATAATATTTTTTCATTTTCAAATTTCGGTTATTTACAAAATTTTATTTGAAAAAATATGCACTTCAAATTTAGAACATAATTTTTTACTACGTTTTACATTATTACGTTTTAGCACATTTAGTACATTCATGAACATATACTACGTTCTTTACACTATTTTAGTACTAACGTTATTAAATAAAACGTTATTAATTAAAAAAAAAAACTAAATGTTAAAGTTGTAATACACAATAGTTGGTGAAATTGCGCTACAATTTTTGTGCACTCTTTTAGCACAAACTTTTAGTCCAATATTTTAGTGCAAATTGTAATTTTTATATTTATTAAAAAAAATTTAGCACAATGTTTGAGTATAAATTTTAGTGCAAAATTTTAGTACAAACTTTTGGTACAGATTTTTGCTCAAAAAATTTATTACAGAATTTTCGATCTATAAACGTTTTTAAATACATTAGGCATAAATATTTACAGCAAATTTTTTTTTTATTTAAGACATTGGGCCTTATGAGCAAAAACCAGGCAATTTGTCTGAAAGCAGGCGTCAATTCCTAACTCTGTAAAGCTGTAAAAAACTAGCACGTGAATGGCATTCAATGAAGGAAAACTTGAAATAGTGCACACGGTTGTGGCAGGTGATTTATACAAGCTAATGCAAGGATATATGTAGTAGGATTCTACAAAAACCAGCGCAGTTTGCATTACCATTTTCTTATGCGGCTAGTTTATCTATACATAGATTTCTGGAATTCCATAAATTACAAAAAGAAACTCAGAAATGCAAGTGAAGCTGGAGTGTTAGTATGCTTACGTATAAGTTTTTGTGACTTGAAAAGGAAAAATAGAAAAAGCTTCGAAACTACATTTTTCATAAATAAAAATAACTGATATGAAGTCGGTTTAAATTCTAATATACACATTTCCGAATGGTTTTAATCCTCCTGGCAATTTCATGCGTAAATAATTTTGATAACCATTTATGCATTTTTGAATCCTACTACTATTTCATAACGCCTTCAAAGCGTATTTCGCACTCAATCGCTACAAATTTTATCGCAGTTAACATTATTTATAGCATGAGTAAAAAAAACAGGGACAGTCGCAACTACCATAAAATATATATTTTTTCCCACATAATATGTATACAAATATATGTGCATATGCTGTATGCATTTAGCTTCAAACAGCAAAAAAAATAAAACCGCCTACTTAAGTAAATAATGAGCCTATACCGTTAAGTGATAACAATAAAGCAGTGACACTTGTTTCTGGCTCATAAAACTCTTGCACAATGATATGACATCTTAACGCACGTATATGGATATGGATGTATGTATGTATGAATATGCATTCATATGTATGTATATACTCGTATTTGTCTGATATGCAACCTCAAATAGCAAGCACGCAATTACTCTTTACTTATAAACATATGTTTGTGAATATGTACAGTCTTTCATGGGTATATACATATGTATGTATGTATGTATGTAAATACACCTTTAATTCATACATAAATTTGTTGAAATATGCTTGCATTCATTGCACTGGCAAGTCATAAAAGTGTTGAATAGATTTTATGACCCCTCCAACAAAGGTCTGGCACGTAATTATTAAATTACGCAAACAAAAAAATAATAAAAATTGAGTGAGCAAACAATGCCAGCGGCTTGCTTTGCTGGGAATTCGCCTCAGATTAGCTGTTTGAAAAATGACTTTTTGGCAATTCATTGTCATTAAAGCGCTTGGAATTACACGCAAATATTTTCACGAATGGAATGCGAGAATACAGTACATACTCGTACATATGTATATACAAGAGTCGGTTATGGAATTCGTGTGAAATATAAGTTCTTTTTTTTGCCTTTTTAGAACTCTTTTAAATGTTAGTGCTTGCATGAATAATCATCTAAAAATGTCAATCTTTTTTAATAAAAAGCTCTTTCTTGTAAGAACTGCCTACGTTTTACTGTACACATTTTTTGACTAGTTGACATAGTCACTGACAGGAATAAAGGCATTGCTAGGTTTTTTATTGTAGTTTTTTTTTTTGAGGAAATATCTAAAAATATTTTGGTTTGGCAATATTTTGGTACAATTTTGTTACTATTTTTTCCACTTTCTTTCAGAAAGAATTATGGTCATTTTCCTAATAATCAGTGATGTTTAAGCAAAAATTTTACCAACGAAACTTTCCTTTTTTTATTTTCATTGCAAATCGTTTCTCTAATAATAATAATAATAATAGATTGGCGCTTACACATATGTTAGTGTTTGGCCGAGCTTCTCCTCCGTCCATCGTTTCTCTAGTTGTACTAAAAACAAATTTTTTTTGCCAAATTTTTAATAAACATACATATTTTAAACGAGAATTTCAGGTACATATTTAAATTTTTGTATAAAATTGGTGTAGAAAGAAGAATTTAAGAGTTTAGGAAAAAATTTAGAACAATTTACAGAAAAAAAAAAAATTTGGTACCCGGTTTTTGCGATTACTTTCGAAAAGAACTTTTTACGAAGGGTTCTTTAGAATTTTACTTAGAAAAAATTCAGTAAAAATTTTAAGTTTTATTCAGTCAAGAATTTCCGCCAACCAATTTATATTTAAATTTTTTTTACCAAAAAGTTTTTGTTTTAGCAAAATATTTTGTTGTCATTTTTTTGTGCAAAAATTTTAAAAACCCTTGAAAAAATTCCAATTTTTCTTAATTATATAATTACTATTCTTAGTACTAAAATATTGCAAAAATCTGTATGTAATCCTCAAACAACGCGACCATTTCGAACAAATTTTTAGTAAAAACTTTTATGACACACCTGGCTATTTAAAAAAATAAATAAGTACAATTTTAAGTAAACCAAATTTTTAAAAAAAATTTAATAAGAACTTTTTACAGCGTTTTCGGTTCAACATTTAAGATTACTAATGTTTTAACAGATTTGGCAGGCTTTAAACAAAGTTCTACATAAATTTAGGTAAATGTTTATTTTTATTCTAATATGTATTTGTACTAATCTATAATTACTTTAATTTTATGCAAACTTTTTGTAAAAAAATTAATACATTTTTTTCCAAAACCTTTTCTTACTTGTAATTTTTTTTTAATTTCACCCCAACTTAATCTTAAATAAATTCTTTTTTTTTATACTTTTAGGCTATTTGTTTTTTCCAAATTTTTAAAATTTACAATGTAATTTTTGGCACAGTTCAAAGTAAGAAGTTTTCTTTTTTAACATTATAAAAAATTTTTAATTTTCTGCTTTTCTCTATTTTTCCCCAAATTCCTAACAACTACGGCCTCCCTCTTTTTGTGAAATGCCTATCAGCCATTTGTGTCACATTTTAAGCCACTCACGACAAACGCTGAGCCAAATTGAGTTAAATCGCATGGAAAGTGTTCGACAGTGAGCAGCAAGAATTTGATAGAAGCAACAACAACAAGAACAAATAGTTGCCATTACAATAATAATGCTAGCAAAGATTACAAGTAAAACAGATAAGAAAAAATAAAGCGAAATAAAGCCGATGCAGTGAATGGGAAAATAAACAGTTATTGTTTACGGAGCACTGATTAGCTGGAATGAAAGCTGAGAAGAGAAACGAGAATGAGTAAGATTGTTTGGATTAAATGGGAAATATAGGAAAATACATGCAAAATAAAAAACTCATTGAAAAATTTAAAGGTTGAAAATTTATGTTGATAGCGCTTATATGAAAGAATTTAGTAGAACTATAAAAATATTTAAGTGTGATTATAAACGCAAATTGACATTTAAAACTTAGTCTATTTAGGCATGAAAATCGGGTCAGGTATGTATAGTATTTCAATAAAAGCAGATTTCAAATTACCAAAAAAAAATTACGCATACGCAAGGGCAAACCCGCACGTATGTATGTACCAATATGCAGCATTTCAGAGAAACGCACTTATGTCAATTTGCTTGACCTACCCATGTTTTGGCATGAAAATGCGATTTTTTCCTCTCTGATATGTCCACTTTCACCCAAATTACGTTGAGGCACTTAACTGGTTGTTGGTCAATTGAAGAGGCTAACATTCGACACTGCAAAAACAGGTAAAGAGGCCAAACAACGGCCGGAGGTTAAAGCATCGTTTCAAATGTGTCAAGCACCGGACAATTTCAACGCACGAAACGTTGGTGGAAACGTGAAGTAGGCGCATCGGGAGTAGCAAAGTGTGAACGTAAAGCGGCCACGGATAGGAGAAAAGAGCGACGATGTGGGGAAAAACACAAAAAAGAGTTTTGTAAAACTGAACTGAGTTGGTTAGAAAGAGTACAGTGGGCATAAGGAAACAAAATTTGCAAATTAAAAATCTTGAAACAAAAACAAAGTTATTTAAAAAATTTTAATACAAAATATTGTTAATGTAATTTCAAGCAAATAAATGAAATAAAAAAACGGAAGATTAGTATTATAATTAAGCGAAAATACAGTGCGATTTGTATATTAATATTTTTTTGCTACTCAAATTTAATTTTAGAACACTTAACAATTATTGAAATTTTAATTGCTTGAAATTTATATAGCCAATACTAAAAAATATCTTTTTTTTAATTTCTAAATGAAAATAATTCTCATCTTTTCCAAAGCTGAAAATGCGAGGGCCTAATTTATTTCATTTGAAGTTTTTTTTTTTGTGAAATGAATTTTTTTATGTACACTTTTTTATTACAAACTTTTTTAAAGGAAATAAACTTAATTTTTGTGTGAGTTTCTGCCAAAATGGTAGTACCATTTTTTTCAATAAGAAATGTTAGACATTTTTGTCGCAAGGAAGTCAAATATGAAAAGTACTTAAAAGAAGGGAAAAATAATTTTACGCTTAAACTGCTGGCTGTAATTAAGTACTAAACATTCTTTTATTAGAATAAATAAAATTAAACGAATAAAAACTAGTGGATAAAAGTGCTTGGACATATGTATATATACGTTTTTTTAACTAAAATTTCACTTAGTAAATTTAACAAAAAATTAGTATCAATTTAAGTTAACATTTTTCAATTAAAATTTTTAGAGAAATATTTCTATAAAAACATTGAATTAAAAAACATTTGCTCAATATACTTTTTAAAATACATATTTTTTACTGACAATTTTTAGTGCGTTTTTTATTACAAATTTAGTACACACTGTACCTACTCAAAGATTTAACCTCCGTTTTTTTTATTAAACTGAGTACCAAAAATTTTATTAATTAATTACCCACCGCTATAACACTTTTGGTAACAAATTTTAGTAAAATTTAAAAAACGTTTGGAATTATTTTAAACTAGTAGATTTAATTTTACAAAAAAATAATAATTTTGGTATTTGGAATCACTCTTTTTTTTAATTAAACAAACACATATTATATTTAGTGTCACGTCATGTGTGTTTCATAAAATTTCAAAAATTTTTGCTTTCAACTTTTCTAATGGTACCACTGTTTCAGCGCCGGCAAATGGCAAATGGCAAAAGCAACAAAGCAACAGCTTGCATTGGCGATAGTAAAAACAAAAAAAAAAATAACGAATCAACACAGCCGGAAAGGGAACGGAAGGCAAAGGAGCTGCAACAACAACAAATACTACTTCAAAGAGCGAACTCAAACAGTAGCCAAAGCAAACATGGCAGCGTTAACGCCTGAAAATATGCCAAGCAAGCAAGCACGCATACACATCAAGCGGGCACAGAAAGAGTATGTGAAATACATACATACATATGAATCATTAAACCATATAAATACTTAAATATGAATGGACATATGTACGTGAGCGGATGTATGTATACGCTCATATGCGGCTTCCATTTGTTTCCTCACACGAGTATGTAAGTATTTGTTAACGCATTGTGACCAGCAAACTGTTAGAAATTTTTTATTTTTCCAAACTAGATCAACAAATGGGACATTATTTAGTTAAAAGAATTTTTTTTTTAAATATTAAAGCGGTCAAATAAGCTATGTTTGGCGTTTGGCACACGCTCGCCCGACATGTGAGCCGCCACACGTCCTAGCCAGTGCAACAGTCGAACATCAATTAGCGCTAGCGCTCGACCAAGCACCAAAGCGACCAAACAGCCGTGAAGTTGTCTACTTTGTCAGAGCAGCTACATATTGGAAAGTCTACAAAATTAAAAACGAAGAGCACTGAGAGCATTGAAGCAAGGCAACAGAGTGTGTGCTGAGAAAATATCCCTATGGAAAGGAAAGCTATGTATCAAGGAAAGTGAGTGCGCTTTAAGCCCAGATGATGCGTGTAAATTTAACGCAGCGCCAGGTGGATATTTTATAGGATTTTTTTCGCAGCTTCCTCCTGCATCCGCTCATTCTACAAAAAGATTTCACATTTATATTTCATGAAGCTTTGAGAAAATTTCTACTAGTACAAATGTATATGTATGTATGTATGTTATTGTTTGTGTCAGATTTTTTGTTGTTGTTGGCACTGTTGCTTGCCATTATGTATGTATGTGTGTACATGCATATATGAATCTGTGTGTGCATGCATGTGTGTATTAGTAGGTTGCTTGTTGGTGAAGTTCTGCCTCCAACATTGTTTGTTTATATGCTGTTGGTTGGTTGTTAATTATTAAAGAAGAAAGTGGCACAGGCAATCGGACATACATAACAGTGTATGGGATACGCACCCGTTGGGCAAATAAGATAATACCCAAGGAGAAAATTATTGAAAGAGCCACGATGGTAGGTCAAAAAATGTTTATTTTTACCATTGAGGAAAGTGTTTTGTCTAGGCCCACAAGATAGACTTAAACAGATGGGTTTAACTCCTTATCTTCAGTCAATACTTTTCTGGAAGCTCCATTATTTATTTCTGAAATAATTATCTGAAAGGGTGAGTGATTGACTATATGCTGAATAAATCATACAAAAGAAGCGCTTATCGAATCTGTTTAAAATTTAAAATTAGGAAAGTTCCCAAAAAGTTTCGAAAAACCCAAAAATTACAAAAAGTTTCACAACAAATCCCATAAAGCTCCGGAATACCGAGCAAAGAAAATCTTAATTGGCGTAATTTAAAAATTTCCACGGAAAAATCCTGAAAAGTCATAAAAACTTTTCGAGAATCTCGAAAAGTCGAAAAAAACTTTAAAGAATCTCGTAAAGTCCTGGAAAAATCTAGCGAAAAGCCTCGAAAAAGTTCCACAAGAATTCCGTTAAGTCTCGAAACAAATTTTTGCAAGTCTACAAAAGTCTACGAAATTCGTGTGCGCAGAAGGTCAAAAAAATCGCAAAACAAGTTCGAAAAATCCCAATCCCAAAAGAAATACTTAAAGTACTGAAACAAAATCCGAAAAACCCCCAAGATTCCTAAAAATTGCATAAAAATCTAGCAATTTTAAAAACTGAAATGGAAAAATTTTAAGGAAAACTCCTAAAAAGTCACGTAAAAATTTCCTAAATTCCGAATACGAAAAAAAAATTTCAACAATCCCGTAAAGTACTGAAAAAATCTATCAAAAAGCCCCGAAACATCCCGAAATATTCCGCTATAATTCCGTAACTCCTACAAAACTCCGGAAAAATTTCTGAATTCCTGAAAAATTCCAAAAATTCTGAAAGAATCCATAGAAAGCACGAAATATGCCGAAAGAGTTTCCGAATATTCTGAAAGAATTCTGCAAAATCTCGAAAAAATTTCGAAATTACCGATAACTCCAAAAAAAATTCCATCAGCGTCCGTAAAGTCCGGAAAATGAACAACTCCCTAAAACTTCTAAAAAATCCGAAAATTTGGCAAGGAAAACAAATAATTCCCGTAGTCTTGAAAATTAAAAAATTGTTTTCCTCGCCATGTTGAAAGGTACCGAAAAAATGCCTTTCAAATCACCAAAGATCTTGAAAGAATATCAAGCAAAAAAATTGAATAATTCCCATTACTTCAAATATTCTGAAATTTTAAAATCAACCCCCTAATGGTGACGAAAAGATTTCGAAAAATCCCGAAAAGTCCCAAATCAATTCAGAAATCATCTCCTTAAGTCCTACGAAATTTCGTAAAATTCCTTATACTAACAGAAAATTTTCGAGAACTAAAGATTAATCACCGAAGAATTCCGTACCGAAAATGCATACAAATCCGCTAAAGTCCTGAAAGAGTACCGAAATATCGAGCACAGAAATCCGAATCCTGTGACTTTGAAAATTCAGGCGCCCAATTCTAACGCCGACATGTTTGAGCTTAGTATCATCTGCTGTTTACCAAGTCTCTGTCATACCAATAAGACTGATATGCAAATCCAGTATTAGATTCTCGGGGTATCCACATCAACTTTTGATAAGCATACTATGAAGAGTTCAGTCCCGCAGCATCGGTGGATAAACAAGAACTCCTTTTTCGAAAGAGCTACTGGTTCTTCATATAACCCGAAAAAATGCTTGCAGGGTTAGCCTCAAATTGGTGGCTCCTCCGCTCTTTAATTTTATGTTTCTATGCCTTTTCGTTTTGCGGGTACTCTGGATAGAGTTATTGCAATCGATCATGGGCAGTTATATGACTCCGTCTGTTGTAGGCTTCAACTAGAAATAGCTGAATGCATATTCAAAATATTTGTCTGTTTTGTGGACTTCACGAGTTGCTGAGGACTAATTCCTTCTGAGAGCGACGAAATATATTTTATATAATTCATTTCGGCCACAATGCCAATTATATAAAACCAATTGAAAGCTTGTTACACCTCATCTATGGGGAACTGCTTCCAAACTTTTAAAAAGATCACTCCAAACTTTAAGGCAGATTTGGATGAGGAGCTTTTTCAACTGAACTAAAGGCTTGAAACATCATTTTTACTTCTCATCCACTGCAGTTTACATCTGGAGGAAGTATTGAGCACACAGAATGCAGTACGTAGCCTCGTTCAAAGGCCCACAGAGATGAAAGAAGTCTTCACCTTTTAGGATTAAACTCATATGTATACCACAACAGGGTATTGAGAGTAATTGCAAAACGAAGGTGTTGACCAAGGAAATTAAGACACCGCCATCCCTCTGGGAAAGGACGCAATAGGCATAGCATAGGGCTACAAAGAATTCAGAATGCAGATAGATATTTAATCCTTATTGAATTCGCCTTAATATAGATTATCAAAAATTTTAACTTTACATTTAAATGGCATAAGGTGGTTTATTTAAATCTTATTTTAAAATAGGCCGTAGAGCTCTTTCAAACACATTTCGTTTGATATCCGTACTGTTATATTACATAAGTAAATATTTTATTTAAGTACCCTTTTTGTAATTTTTTGTTTCGAAAGGTGGCAACCCTATTCAAATTTATTTCTATATTAAATTTTTTTATAAATTCTCTGTGAATTTTTTTTTATATTTAAGATATCTGGCAACACCATTTTTCAAAATTTACAAACCTACCGACCTACACGTAAACTTTGATTGTTTTTCTTCAAAATTCTATAGCTCAGAGGAACTTTATGGTCTAATCATGGTCATGGGGTTTCTGCAGCATAGAATGCTCTAAAAAAGGTAGTACGGGTCACTAAACCTAATATTTTTCTGAAATTCCCGTTCTTTTGCGCCTATCTCGTAAATAATAAGAGATACTGAAAAATTGCTAATGACAAACTTGTGGGCCATTCCATTTCCTACGAAATAGTTCTAGAACACTAAATCGCGAACATCGATATTTCTTGAGATGTATATATAAGGCTTTGAAGTTGCTCAACAATTTCTACATTTTAACTTTACAAATTTTTGAAATCGGACTAAAGTTACGCCCAGTTTTCATATAACGGTAAATTTCAGAAATGCTGAAATTTCGATATTTCGAAATTCGAGGACGTTTATTTACTCAAAGCTAATGCTCACAAGAATCTCTTAAAAAGGAATAAGATATAATATATAATAGGGAATTTTGGAAAATGAGCGTGGCATTTATGATTTCGCAAGTGTGAAAAAAACTATATATGTATATTTACTACGCTTATTATTTTTAAAATATTGACCCAGGGAATTTTTTCTAACAAACAAATCGTAGTTCAAAGCGCAATAGCACTATTAGAGTTTTTCTTAATGTTTGCAAAATTTTATTTTCTACCGCTAACATTTAATAAAAATGTAGTTTATACTACAACAAAAGGCATAGAAATAAAATTTCTTAACTGTGTGCAAAGTTTTGGAAATTTCAATAAATTTGCAACTTTGTAATACAATTTTTTAGAAAAATTTTTAAAATTAAATTTCAAGTTAGAATTTTCTAAAAAAATCGTGTTGATTTTTGGCAATTTTCTTGCTGACAGTGTTTGGAAAAACATAAACACACTTTTGAATTGTTCGATAGAGTTAACCACTCCGTTGGAGCTGTGTTGTGTATCCCTTTGACGGACGACAGAGAGGCTGTGGACCATACAGATTTCGTTAACAGCCATGTTTTGCGAGAACGTCAACTTTTTCATGGCCATCAAAACTCTCACGTGCAGAAAATTTTATAATCGATTCATCACTCTACCAAAAAGTCTTTTTTTCTATTTAAGGCAATGAAGCCATAATAATCAGTAATAATTGAATTGTAGAAAGTTGTTTTATTATGATTACTATGCATGGACTTATTCCACTTTCAACAAAAAAAAAAAACATTTTGCGATAAATTTGTGTAGCTAAGTTTCTTTTGATGACTTTATCAAGAAATCGACCTTCATTGAATTTATGATTACTGGTATGAAAGGGGGATTTCTGTGTCTTACTAAAACTACAATTAACTCATTTAATTTTAAAAGCGAATTTATACAACTTAAAAAAAAACGGCTCTTATAAAGATTTGTTTTTTTTTTTGTCTTATCAAAAAACTGGCACGGAAATGTAGATGCTAAGGACTGTTAGTAAAATACAGTGTGAGTACCAGTTCGTCCGGTCTTGAAATTAGACGCAAATTTTAGGGAATTTCATGTAGTTTCCGAGCATGTAATTGGGTCGTTTCACAATATGCAGTTTTGGAAATGCTTAATTTTTCGATTTTCAGCTTCTTTTTCTGTGATTTGGGAACAATGGAAAAATGACACCAAACATAGGGAAAATTAAAAATATTTGCTCCTATGTAATTTTTAAACTTTGTTTTCATAAGAATGGAAAGCAGTAAAGAAAATGTAACTAAAATTCTATCAGATTTAATGATTGGGCCCACTTTTACGAGTTTCAGACGTTATAGTGATCCGATTTGCCCCATGTTTAATAATTAGTTTTTCCTAATAAAAGAGAGAGCCACAACTAAATTTCATTGAAAATTGATGAAATTTAATGTTTCTGCCCTCGAGAGTGGAAGGCCTGGCAATTAGCTGATCTTTACCATATTTCATAATTCCGTTTTCCTAAGAAGAATTAAAGAATTCGGTACTTTCCACCTGCCTTCATATATGTAGTCGAAACACTGTGCAGCTCTTTGCAAAACAGTCTTTTTTTACTGCGGGGATATGTATACACATTAGGGTGATCCAAAAATGCATGTCGAAAAAGTAAAGTCGAAATTTTTATGGTCTCGCCTCCTAGCATTGTTCTTTACCAAAAAAATGTACCCCTATTTCTTTATTTTGAAATCAAAAAATATTTAGAGGTCGCTCAAAGCCCTTAAAATTTTCCAAGTATTTTATATGGGAAAAAACAACTTTTCGTAGAAAAGGTATAGAATTCTTAAATATCAATATTTTTAGATCGAAAAACTCTGCTTCTCTGCAAGAAAAGCCCAGCAGTAATACTCGATTTTTTCCTTAACCATTTTTTCATAATAATTATATATTTTAGGTCCCCAAAAAATGGTTAAATAAACAATTGGGTATTATTATTGGAAGTCTCCTGAAGAGAACCAGAGTTTGCCGATCGAAAAATGAGCCGCTTATTTTGATAGTGGCATAAGTCACTTCCGACCTCTTGTGTTCAAATGACCGGCAACTTGAAACCGAATGCATCTATAAATCGCTACATTGTAATAAACTTACAATAAAACCTTCTACCTTTGGCTGATGAAGTTGAACGAATAACCGACGCGTTCAGATACAAGCAACCGGTCATTTAAGCACAAGAGGTGTGAAGTGATTTATGCCACTTTCAAAGTAAACGGCTCAAATATTGATTTTCAAGAATTCTATATCATTTCTATGAAAAGTTGTTTTTTCCCATATAAAATGCGTGGAAAACTTTGAGCACTTTGAGCGACCTCTAAATATTTTTTGATTTCAAAATAAAACATATAGAGAATATTTTTTCGATATAGAACAATGCTAGGCGGTAAATGCATTAAAATTCCGACTTTATTTTTATTTTTTTTTTTACCACCCTAATATGCCTATGTAGTTATATATATTGGGGCTTGCTCACAAACATTCGCCGCTATGAAAATAAGATAAAGTT
>NW_023463865.1:0-12535 GCF_013731165.1 Rhagoletis pomonella | reverse complement strand
TTTTTTTTCTGCAGAGCTAATAAGATACACAAAAATCGGAACAGCAAATATTCGAATGTGTTTTACAATTTTTAAGCCATAAGTCAAAAAATTAAACTGGTCAAACATCATAACAGTGGTCGTAGTCTTTTTTTACTTTCAATATTATCTACGTTACTGTATGAGATATTAAAAAAAAATAAAATACTAGAAACCACAAGTCCAAAAATCACTTTTAATTTTCATATTAAACGATTTACAACAATAACAAAATGCACAAGTAATAAATAAGTGCTACTAATCACGCAATGACGCACATTTTTTTAAGAAGTGCGATAAAAACTGGACCATGAACCGTGTATGTATGTATGTGGCTATATGCACCAGCTTCGGTAACGAAAAACGCTATAAAGCAAAACAGATTTTTTAGCAAAAAGTAATGCAAACACTTGCAAAAAATATATCAGCGCAAAAAAAAAATGTACATCTTGGATGACCATATAGAATGAGATTAATAAGTGGCATAGATTTGTTATGAATACATACAGTAGTTTTAGTAGGCGCCTAGCGGACGCCACATGCCACATGCCACATGTTCACGCAATAGACTTGTTGAATTCGCTCAAAATATAAGTGAGTAAGAATGGCCAAACATAAAAGTCATTAAAATCCAGATTTTGATTTTCTATTAATTTACTGATCTTCTGGTTTTTATGGACAGACGTTCAACGGTGAGTAATTACTCTCACTCTGGCAAGTGTTCTTATTTTGCGGTTTAATTTTACTTTATTCTTATTGTATTTATTATGATCAGCTGTTGTGAGCAATTTCAGAATAATCTTGACTAACAATGTATTAGGATTAATCAGATGTGTGTAGAAGTTTTAATATTTTAAATTGTTTTCTTAGGCCGTACTGCTGAAATCTAAGAGAAGTGTATATGTAAGTACATAGACTTAAGTACCTATTTTATTTTTTATTCATTCTAATTCAGCTTATGATTTGCAATCTTACAGACTAGAAATTGGGCTAAAAAGTATTACCAAATGATGAGTGATTACCATTATGAAAAATAAGTTTCGAGAGATGACTTAATATGACTTCTAGGGAACGAGAAATCGATATCTAAACTCGAAAATAGGCGAATAGAAATGATTAATTAGCCTTAACGGCCTGTACATAAAACACAAGTGAAAACGAAGAGTTATGAGCGCAAGAAGAAATTGGCAGTCAATGGAGCCAGAGATAAGATCGAGCAGAAATAATAGTAAATGAGTGAGACTTCTATTTTCCAACGATAGCAAGCTTATTAGTTTACACCGAGAGTAATAGAAAGGAATCGGATCTGAGAAATTAAGAGAAGCGCAGGCAAATCGGACAAATACCGTTTCAACGGGATCGATCCTGGAAGCGTGATGATTATAAATGGCGCTCCATATAGCAGGGGCATACTCACGTTTCAATTGGACCAACGAATTATACAATGTTTTCCGAGTACACATAAGAGTCCTTAAAATTCGAAGGGAACAAATGCTATAAACTTTTGGAAGTACATGACATATATGATTTACAAACGAAAAATTCGAGACAAACACGACATCAATGTCAACTTATTCATTAACAGGGGTAAGCTCATGATCTACGAGATAGTAAAGACGATCTAAATCTTGCTGACGGTAGAGAACATTGGATGCATAGGTTATTCTATGAAAGAGTTTTAAGTAATTGGCATACAAAAAGAATAAGGAGTGTTTGAAACTGGAGCTACCTAATATCATTTATAAACAAGACAAACAATAGACGTCTAAGGACAACAAAGAGATTATATTTACAATTATCGATATCTACAAACAGAGTCCTACTTGTAAGATAAGACTTTAACCATGTTAGAAATTTAGAGTGAAAACCAATACACTCCAACTTTATTTTGACGCCTTATCAAACACTTAAGAAAAGTCCGTATAAATGGTGTCTACTTGAAAATCGTCTTTGAAGGCAAAAACACAAAATTCTGAAAAAAAGAAACTAAATTAGTGGCAGTGGAACGAACAGCAACAAAACAGTGCTGGTGTGGGTTAATTATTTATTTAACAAAAAAAGAGAGTTAAAATTAAACACTTTTTCGTATAACTTTGAGCAGACAGACTATTTCGAGATAGGCCTATAATACGCGATATCGTTTCTATTTCCAGATTTAAAGAATGGGGTTACACTCTTCCATCTGTTAATAAATAATCTAGTCGAAAGTGATAGATTGAATATATGTATGACATAAATAAAGTAACACATAATGATAAACTGCAACATTTAACGAAGTAGGTAAAAAAAAACCATTAGCATTACATTTCGTTGACGGAGTTAGAGTAGACACGGCTTTAGTGAAATTAAATGTCGAGACATTCAGCGAGCCAATGTGCTTTGAATTCTATTGAAAGTACATATATACAATGTACAATGACGTAAATCTACTTGTTCTTTCTAGTCGATTCAAGGTCTTGTTAAATAATTTTTTTTTAACGTTAACACTACGTAACTTAATACAGAACAGTCATCAAAGTAAATTTGCTGCTATTTTAAATTTTTCTATCGTATAGGCCATGGGAACCTCATACAGCTGCTTTGACCACTGACCCACTGCCTCTAGTCTTCACACCATATTTCCAAGCAGTTTTGGTTATCTATGGCTTAAATTGGTCCACAATTTTCCCTTTGAAGTGCACAGAAAAAATTTGACTTTCTATAAATTCTGTTCTAGGTTTTCGAATATTTTTAGCTTTGTATTTGCCGCAAATATAACAAAATGCATTTGGTGCATTGAGACAATTTTTACACGATGAAGACATTATACTTAGGTCTGATCCCCAGTAATCCATGAACTTACAGGATTTTACACGAACTTGCAGGAAGTTACAGGACAAATGATCCCGTATTCCAAATTCCTCCAAAATCCCGTAAATGGGAGCTATTTTTGGAGAGTTGTGTAGAAAATGAAATTGCAAGGTTTTCCGGAACTTTTTCTTTTGGTAAAATCATGTCATGCGATCACTGGTTGACGTTTTTACAGCGAGAATGTTTTCTTTTTTGTTTCCGTACTTTTTGTTGTTACTCACTTTTTACTCTCACTTCAGAGAGTAATATTGCTGTTTGACATTTTGGCATGATTTTAGGTGAAAAGTATTGGATCAGAGCTTATATTATACCTATACAAGAAAATATTGATACAAAACTGGCATTAAAATTCAAAACAACACGTATGAAAAAAAAATTAAAAATATGTTTAGTGTTGCCAATGCACCTAACTACCTCGGCATCAAACAAAATTTTAAGGTGTGCGATTTTAGAAATACCTATGTAGGTAGTGTGAGACTTCCTAAAGATAAAAATTTATTTATAACTAGTGAATATTTATTGTTAGATGTTACATACATAAGGCTCGTATCTTTTTTTTGCATTACGAATTTTTTTTTGGATTCCAAAAATGTATACTACGATCTTTTCGTTACTTTTTTTTGCTATCGATATTTTTTTTGTCTCGTGATGCAGACCAGGTATATATAGTACCAGCAAACCTTTATTTGATTGACAATTTTTTTCAAAAGATACTCAACTGCAAAAAAATATATTTTTTTCAGAGGTACTGCCAAACGGAACTCTTTCGCAGTAATGTACAGTTTTTTGTGCGAAAAAAGTTACGAGCGTTATACATACACCCAACGTGTCCAAAAGCACAAATAGGATTATTTTCATGCATAAAAAAAACTTTTCAAGTTTCACTTACCCACACTTGTTGTTTGAAATAATTTCTACCGAAGAAATATGTAAGTTTAAACCAATTGCATGAAATTTTGAATTTCGTTTCTCCTTTTTTTTTGTTTTGTTTGGTTTATTTTTATAATTGTGTGTTTAACTATTAAAACATCATAAATTTTAATTCTGAACTCATACACATTGTGATTTTTCTTTGTTATTTTGTTTCACAATTTTTGCCAAAAATTATTCAAAGCGCCAATTTAGCATTTCGCGCATTTGGTAGAAGAATGAAAAAACACTGCAAACTTATAATTTGCGCTGGCGTTTGAAATACATATGTAGGTATGTATGAAAATGAAAGCCACTTAGGAAGGCGTCTAGACTGGGGAGAAACAAGTGTATTGTTGACACGCGTTGTACAAAATTCTATACATTATGCGAACACTTTTCTCAAATTGGTTTGCGGTATTCACACTTTTGAGCGAAAATAATTAGAATTAAATTTGAAATAAATATAAATGATGCATTTTGTGGTTGATGTGACGTTATTTAGATTTTATTTTTTGCTGTAGAAAATTTTGATTTTATATAATGTTGATACTTTAAATTTTTCTTAATTTTTTTCCAAGCACAAAAATTTTATATTATCTAACTTTCTTTAAAAAACTTGTTTATTTTTTTTGTATTTTTTAATTAGGTATTTATTATTTTTCGTCACCACAAAAATCACCCACAACAAAAATATATGTAGGTATGTATGTATGTATATTAAGAGCCGTTTTAAAGCTGCAATCTACCTATTTTCATAAAATTTTTATTTATTTTTTTTTTTTATTTTTGTGTTGTATCTCGACACACTGACTGCGCGTGTATGGGCGCTTGTGCGTGCTTTCCGCTTTTTATTTGTATTTGTTAACCAAATGCTTGACGTCGGTCGATGTTTGACTTGCACACTTTTTTATAGAAACATAATTTTTTTTTTTTTAGCGCATTGCTTTCGGTTGCTACTTGCACTTGTCGCTACTAGGTACTTACTGGCTGTTTGCGCTGCTACCGTTGACGTTGGCTTATCACTTCACTTCACCTGTGTGCACACACACAGAGAGTCACACAAACGCAGATACACACACTTTAATTGCAGCGCACTGTTTTTTATGTTTATTTTATGATTTCCTTGTTTCATTTTTTTGTTTTTTGTGTGTGTTGTCCAAATTGCCTTCTGTCTTTAAATGCTATCACTCCATTGGCGCTGGCTTTTGCTATCGCTACACTACTCCAACTGCTGCTGACTGCAGTCTTATTGATATTAATTAACTTTTTTTTTCTTTCTTGTGCTATTTAAGTCAATATTATTTACTTGCCGTTTTATTTACACAAATGCGTGCCGATGTATGTAATAGCTGGCATTAGTATGTAAGTATGCATGGATGTGTTTGTTTGCATTTGAAAAAATTCTCACTTGTTCGCGTGCATTGAACCTGTTGTCGTCCTGCTGTGTGTGGCTGCAACACCAGCTAAGAGTACACTAAACTACGTAATTTTATAATACCGGCTTGTGGCTAGAAAATATTTTTATGGCTTTTCAATAAAACTGGCTAACTCGCTAACTTGTCGCTTACGCACTGCACTCATGCCGGGGGTGACGACTCTGCTTGTGTTATCTTTTTTCTAAATTAATTTTTTTTTACTACGCTTGCATTTTTTCACACCGTTGAGTGCTAATCTAAAAAAAACACACACACACACTTTTCTTCGCGGTTTTCTTTCGGCCAACTTCTTATCGAGTGCCTCGATTTCATCCAACTTCTATGACACTGTCTAACCGGCTTTTATCTTATAAGTTAACTACATAAACGCCAAAACGTCTGTCTGACTGTATCTCGTTACTCTCGTTTTGGCTAAAGCGCGTATGCGTGCTTGTTGTTGTTGCTGTTACGTTTACGGTCGCTGCTGCTGCTGCTACTACGACTTTTATAGGCTGTCTATTGACTTTAATGTTCCAGCGAGTTGCCAATAAATGTATTTGCACTGCACTCTAAGACTGTTACTAACCGATAATTTGTCATCGATTTGTTTTCGAAATTTCTATTAAATCAACACTTGCCTTTTTGCACTTCTTTCAACTTTTTATAAAAAAGCGCTTTACTCTTATTTTACAATTTCTTAGTAACTAACTAGCATTACACTTTTTAGCAGCAAATGCTTGTTGTACATTAGCACGATGGGTACCAAACAGCTTGGACTCGACTCTGCGGCACACAAAGACGACAGAGATTGACGCTGCTGACGATGACGATGACGACGACGGCTATTGCTGCTGCTGCTGCTGCTATTATTTTTAGTATTGCTGCGGCGACAAGGATGACGACGACAACGATAACGACCACGACCACGATTGGCAACGTTTTGCACTTACGGCATTTAACAACGGCGACGATAACAATATTTGCTGCGCGCGATTTGAAACACGACAACGACGACGCTTATGTTGCATGTTAGCCGGCATAAATAAGACTAAATGCGGCAAATGTGCGACGAGAGCGAGTTGGTCGCGTTTTGTTGGTGACCAAAAAATGAGTATGCCACCAATACAAATAAGGCAACGTCAGCCGATGTCTATGCTCCGTGTACATATGTATGTATTTAGTTGCATTGTGCTGGAGAATAACGAATAACGAAAACTCGTGAGTCCAACGGTAATGCTAAGCATGAGTTTTCCTTGACGTGAGAAGAGTCAACAGTGTCAGTATTTCAGGCAATGCTATGTTGTGAGTATATACTATATAGGGAGCAATATATACACAGATATCACACATCGTGGGTTGCTCAAAATATACCTATGTATGTGTATTCATTTATGGCCATATTTCGAATATTCGAACTTCCGATTTGATTGCTCACGTTTGCTGTTTGTTTATTCTGAGCACGTACGAAATTGCTAGAGCATCCGCCAGATACTTTTTGCTCTGAGTGGTTAAGGCACTCTTTAACCGGTATAGACTCACACATATACATACATGTACATACATGCATGCACACATATGCACATGCATGTGAACGCCATTTCTATTCTAACTTCGTATTCTTATTTGATTTTGTGCACACACAGTCTCTCTCTCTCTCGCTCTCTTTCTTTCTCTCTCGGCACACCACCACATAGTAAAACACTATTTTCTTGCACTTTTCGCGCAACGTATGCTTCTGTAAAATTTTCGAAATTCGTTGTGTGTAAGTGAGACAAAGGTATGCAGCATACGGTCTAGCAAAATGCTGCTATAAGTCGAATATCGTTTATGTATTAAGTATATTTTGAGATAACAAAAGTTCAGACTTTTTTTCAATATTGTCGCACAAACGTTGCGTTGAGTTTTAGTTGTTGATTAATTGCGAATTTACGTGATTATGTTTATGAAATAGTGAAGAGCGAGTGTGCGCTAATGAAAAAGAAACGCTATAGATATCGCGAATTCACCAAAACTTCATAAAAATGTATGTCATTTCTTAGAAAGTCGTTACTGATAAGATTAAAGCTTCCATTAATGGTGTGGCGTACCAAGTCTGTAAACATGGATTAGAAAAGTTAATGCCAGCAGCATTTCATGCGCATGTGAATACGATAAGAAATTTTTTACAGTTATAAAACTCGGCATATAACAGTTTACAGCTTAGCAGCGTCCGACTCTGTTAAATTATAGCATACTTGCAGCAGCTGTTGTTTTAATGTAATATTATAACACTATACTTCTAAATATTCTTCACTGATTAAATACGATTTTCATCTCCGAGAATGATCTTAAGCACTTCAACTGATTTAGTCAAACATTTATACACACATACACTGAGAAAAAAAAATAAACCATATCGTAACTAGCCACAAATAAAAACGCGTTAGTGTTTTGACGGCGAAAAAGGATACGTGAAAAATAAATTGACGATGAAGAGAGACACGTAAACTCAGATTTATACCTGTTATTGACCGGCCGGAAATTCTCTAGACAAAGCCTTAACTCCGTCCAGACCCTGGCTAGATTTACGTAAGTGAGATTTTCTCGACATTACCAAAACAAGTTCTGGCACGGAAAACCCTTCTACAGATAATTTATTCCGACGCTTAATAGATTTTGTTAACAATATTCTTACCAAATAGAATCTGCACAAGCGCTAGCATACAAGAGTTAACGGTTATCTCTCGTAGTGCCTGGACTGGTAGCGCTACGCCATATCTTGACATGATATTTTCGTTGGCAGGCGGCAGGAGAGTATCTGTTATGTGACACCCTTAAAAGGGTAAACTTGACGGTCAAAGGATAGGTTGTCCTGAAACAAGTTTATCTTATTAGAGCCTGGACTGGCTCGAAGATAATAGTTTCCTTTTGAGCTAATCACTTTTGTTGTTGAGAATATTTCCAGAACTGAGATACTTTTTAGCAGTGCCTGGACTGGCTATATTCTAAAAAATCCTACCTAAAGTAAGCAATACTGTTGCTGGCAAGTTCCTTGTGATTTTCTTGATACCGACATGACAAGCTCTGGCAAGTGACAACATACAACAATAAACTATCAGGACCCCGGGTATTTTCTCCGAAGTAAAATTTTCTGTACCAGAGATTATTGAAAGGTTGTTGCCAAGAATTCCCAGAAAGGCTGTATATCACTTTCCCAAAAGTTTTTTCCTGATGATCTCTAGACTTATATAAAAGACTTAGTCTTATATTTTATATTAGGGACTGTATGGGAATTCCGATTAGTAAATCGACTGTTAATTAGATAGAAGATTAACTTGATTGTGGCTGATACGACGAACGCACATAATAACATAAAATTTTACCTGAACGGGAATCACACTAAGCCTCTTCAATTGCCAAATAAAACGTACGGAACCTTAATCTTCATATCGGAGGATGCACGGGCGAAATCGAGCAGCGTCTGCTCCCCAGAAGGGCGGCTGCCTAATCTACGTCTAGCTCACTTGGAGAAGTGTGCCTTTGTTAACCAGCAACAGGTATAAAGTCCAAAAAAACGAGCCACCTACCGGGAATGTCAAATCAACCCGGCCCTCAGTAAACGGCAAAAAAGGGTTCTTAAATCCCAGAAGCCCCTATCGTTGGGGTGGTAACGAGAAACCATTGAGGAAGCAACATTGGTATCACTCTGATCCATCCGCCAGCCTCTATCCTGAGTATACTTATTCTGGGATCGGATGATCGGAATGGTTTACTGCAGTCGACTGAGAAAAAGCTCAAATGCTTCCGCAACGAGGCTGGTAACTCTGCGAATGCAACTGATAGCAAGAAAAGAGCTGCGGAAAAGAAACCCGTTTCGGAAGTGCAGGGGGGAGGGAGAGAGCGACCGCTGCTCACTCATCTGACTGTGGATCTAAGATGCTTTCGCGGTCATTAGCCAGTTTTTTGAATATCTTGATTCTATCGAATAAAACGAATTTTTTATTTCATACAAATCTTGACCTCTAAATATTTTTAAAATTAAATCCTACACTATAAGGGGATGGACAGTATATTATGAATATTTGATTCCAACAAATGAAGGTTTGGCGCTTAAACGTTTTCTACGTGATTGGTCGAGCTTCTCCTACTATTCGGGTTCTGCTTCTTGATTTTGTGACACAAATGGAGGGATCTACACTTCACTGTCAGAAAAAAAACCAAAAATTATTAAAAATTGTACAAGACCAAAAGTGAATATGTATGTCACTGATTTTTTATTTATTTTACTTTTCATCTAGAAAAAACTTTGAACTTATTTTGCTTGGCTCTTTTCTAAATAAAAGCTACCTTTACTGTTAAAAGCTTTAATGTAATTTTTGGTCATGACTTCATGCCAACATAAGCATTTTCACCGAATGGAAGTAAACCGGTTTATCCGGTTTTTTGCTTAATTTCCAAATCGGGAACCGGTTTTTTTTCGAATTCAGTCTTATCATGACTTACATTTTCCCCGAACCGGTTCACTTTTCACTTTTGGTTTCCATGTATTTACTATGGCCGGTTGACAAATTTTCGGGTGAATTTTTTTTGGGCCAAACTCAGGATAAGGCAGATTTTAATTTTTCGAATAACTCGAAAACAGGTTTTGGAAAAAAGTCGAATAATCGAACACCTTATTTCTTACCCAATTTAGGAATGCAGACATGACTAGTGTAATGTGGAAGCACCCAACATCAGCTTAACATACTCATACCTGTCATAAGATGTACCCGACAAGGCAAAACTGGTAAACTGGCTACATATAAACTTGTCTTCGTTGTTGTGAGTCAAGCTTCCATCAAGACCTCTTCTAAGTGTTGGTGCGCGAAATGAGGAAACAAACGAGTGTGCTTGAAAGGGATCTGAGGTATGACTGTGAGAAACCATTTAGACCGTAAAACCTCTATTTATCATTAAAAGTGGGCAATCTGCGCTGTCTCTGGCCACTGTTTTATGAACGAAGAACATGGAGTTAACTAAGCTTTTCGAAGTCAAACGCTATGCTTCTAACCAAAATACAAACGGGACATTGGACCATTGGCCGCATGGACGCCAGGTTCGAAGGCAGCTTAGGGAAAACCCCATTAGAGGATCTGCTAGGATTCGCAAGAAAATCAGGATAGCTGTAAAACCAATTCTGCCTTATTTGAAGAGCTACACTCTCTCGTGCCAACTACGCTGATGATTAGCGGGTGACCGAAAATGATTATAATCGTATTCGTATGTTCAACATCAGTCCATTTGTTGTGACACTAAATATACCCAAATCATTCGTGAGCCCATCTACATTTGCATTAACATAATAACAATTAATAACAACGTTACTATATGTAGTTGTTATTGTACTCAGCATTCGAACCTAAGAAGGGCTGCCAGCAAATCCATTCATAGAAGTACATACGTGTTCCAAACAAGTTTACTTTTACAGTGGGGAGCAGAGATAGTACACGGTGATTTTTGTTAAATATTTTCAAGGCTAAGCTAAAAACCATTTGTAAATTTTTCATATTAATATAGTTCATGCTTTAACCAAAACCATATATGTGCATTAGACTGCATCACTCCCCATACAAAAAAAAAATCGGTACTATTTTTCCATTGGAATTATAAAATCTATTATATTTTAAGACGTCCTCCAAAATATTTCGAAAAAATATTAAGATTTAAGTGAGCTGGACTAATTTCAAAATACCTCAAAAAATGGAGTTTTTTATGAATAAAAATAGTTTCTTAAAATTTTTTTTTGAAAAAATCCCCTCAAATGACAAAACGGGTTAAGCTTAAAAAATTTGCATAAAAATATTTAAAAAAATTTTAAAAAATTTTAACGGAATCGTAATGATGAGATTTTTGATGCTGTTTTTAACTTTTTTCAAAGATTGGTATAAGAAAAACTTGAATAACTGAGCCTAAACTCTTCTGATTTAGACACAAGAGCTGTCGGTGGAAAGGTATTTTCTCACCCTTTTTATTTCTTTGCTAATGAACTCATTCAAAAGATGAAAGAGAAAGGCAGGATGAACGAACGTCATTCAAAGATGAATTAAGATGTGTTGGTATTTGAAAAAAAAAAATTGGAACACGAATGATTTTTTTTTCAGGAATAAAAACAGTATGAAAATACCTTTCTACTGAGATCCCATAAGTCTAAATCAGAATAGTTTTAGCCCAGTTATTCAAGTTTTTCGTAAATCAAACTTTGAAAAAAGTAAAAAAACAGCATCAAAAATCTCATTCTTACGATTCCGTTGAAAAGATTTTTAAATATGTTTATGCAGATTTTTTAAGCTTAATCTGTTTTGTCATCTGAGGGGACTTTTTTCAAAAAGTTCTTTACGAAACTATTTTTATTCATAAAAAACTTCATTTTTGGAGGTATGTATTTTCAAATCGGTCCAGCTCACTTATAACTTAATATTTTTCCCAAATATTTTGGTGAATGTCTTAAAATATATAAAAAATTTTGTAATCCCGGCGGAAAAACCGCAACTTTTTTTTGGTGATGCACTCTAATGTACATACTATAAATCAAACTTTATACAGAGCTTAGAAAAATCAAAAATTTCATTAAAATTTCAACTTTTTAATATGAATTTTGAATTTCTTTGAGTATGCGGTTTGGTAGCCCATAAAATTCTAGTGTAATAGAGTGCAAGTTGTAAACAGCTGCCAAATCGCGTTGACTTTTATTTTTTTTTGCTGATGGCTTTTTGCACTTTTTTTTTCATACGAGCATGAACTTGCAAAGAAAATTTAAAAAAATCAACGCCAGTTATTATAAGTTGCACTTCTTATATGAAAAAAAAAACGCAAAAGCAGTCAGCGAACAAAAATTAAAAAAAAAATCGTAAAATTTAAAATTTGTACTTTATTATACTAAAATTTAATAGGCTTCCAAACTGCATACTTAAAAAAATTCTTTAAAAGTTTAAATTTTAATAAAATTTTTTTAAATTTTTGTAAGGTCTGTATAAAGTGTGAAAGTTTGATTTATATAGTTTTGGTTGGAGCATGAACCATATTTTTATGAAAAAAAAAAAATTACAAAAAAATTTTAACTTTAAAAACCTCGCAATTACTTAACAAGAATCACCGTGTACTCATTTCTGCTCCCCACTGTATATGTATAAGTACCATCGAGTGCCAGTATGAGTTGTTGAAATCGGCGACAGTTAAGTTTCACATGCCACAAACATTATGTATTAATAACTGATGTGGTTCGATAACCCCACTACAACACTTTAACACCACAACCACTAGAAGTTATAAGCCTCACACAACAACAACTGAAACACATGCATAAATATTTCTGTATGTTTATG
>NW_023463864.1:0-12538 GCF_013731165.1 Rhagoletis pomonella | reverse complement strand
CAACGCTTACGCTCTTTTAGCACCTGCTAACTCTCTGCCCATGCCTGTTCATGATCCATAAAAATTAGTGCAAATGAGCACTTACACTAATTCAAAAAATTACTAAGAGTAATTTCCACCAAAACAAGAACACACTCAAAATATACTAACTCTTATTTATGGCTGCAATTTTTGTCTCTATCGAGTATAGTCTACCCAGCTGGATTTTACTCATTTGGTCGAGTGAGAGGCTGAAAATAATTTCAATGAGTTTAATATTATTTGTGTTCTGCTTTGTTCTACGTCAGTATTGGCATTTTTGGTACAATTGTACTTTTTTGAAACAATTTCGTTTACTACGCAGTAAAGCACAATACAATTTTGTGATGCGGGGATTCGTTTTATCTTTTTGTCTTCGCCTTCTCGTTTTTGCCTTTGTAAGTTTTGAAAAAGGGTTTTGAAATACCCATTATAACATAACAAAAGGTGTGCTATCAACCTCACATTCCTAGGCAAGTTTTGAAAGAATATTTTCGATACTAAATCTTATTAAAACAAAATGTCGAAATCAGCTTCATATAGTTAGAAACAGTGTCATCGTTAATTTTTTATGTTCTTAAATATCATAACTTCACGACACTCATATGTATATTGACTAGAGTTGACTATTCATTTTATTATTTTTTAATTCTAATTATTTGTTTATAAAAATATAGTTAATTCCTTAACAAAAACTGTATGAAAAAAAGTTTAAATCTTTGAAAAAAATCGACAAACTCTCGTAAAAATTTCGAGGTTTCTATTTCAAGTTTAGTATTATAAAGTGCAGGGTTAAAGCAGCTAGAATTTTCCGTCAATGTCAAATTATCTAAACGCGATTTTTTTTAACGAATAAAATGAGCGTGTTGCTTCATCAAAAAAAAAGTATATATATATTAAAAATCAACAATAAGTCGCAGCTATTTTAAACTTGCACTTCATTTAAATTGATAGGACTACAAACGGCATTCTCAAAACATGTATTTCTAGGAAATCGAGTTAAGAGCCCGAAATTTTTACGAAAGTTTGTTGATTTTTTTAATGTTGCGCAAAAATTTAACCTTGGGGTTTTATTAAAGTATAAACTGCATTTTTATAAACAAATAATTAAAATTAAATAATTTTAAGATAAATGGCCAATCTTGTCAATATGTGAGTTTCGTAAAGTTTTTATAAGCACTTGAAATACTAAAAATAAAATGTCAAACTTTAGTACTGAATTCAAAGAAGATGTCTCCTTTATCCATGCATAATAACTTAAAAAAATGTGTTTGTTAATACTAGGTTCACATATAAGTAGATTATCCTCATTTCGAGCTTAACACCCTAATCTGTAATTATAACAAGAGATTAGCCATATAAAATTCGTCCCTTGTTAATCTGTAATTATAAAATAATCTCAGATTTAACCGATAACTTTTCGGTGTCCATCCTAGTTTTATCGATTGTTTTTGCGAAAGAGAGGAGAAATGTCAAATGGTAAAGTAAACAAAAATGTACGCTAGCAAGTAAAAGAGGTTTGTAAAAGTATTTTTAATAAAATGTTAAGTTAAAATATATTTATATTGCTTATTATAGCAGAAAAACGTGATCACTGTGGCACAGAGAAGAAAAATAACTTTTCTTTGAGATGTGAGAATAACAATCACAACAAATTTGACGGCTAATAATCTGAGATTTGCCTGTGTGAACGGGGTGATTAAAAAACGAGCTTTGATTGAGATAATATTGATATGTGACCATAGTTTAAGAAGTGTACCTTAAAATATGTGCATACACATTTATGTTCAAAGTGTAAAATGTACCTACATAAACTTTCCCATGAATACCATCAAATCATTGATTTTGAAGGGAAGCTATGTATGCATGTACTAAGAAAATATATGAGCAAATTAAAAAGTCGATGCAATTTACAGTCGAAAAGTATAGTTTTTGTATAGATTTCGTACTGAAGGAACAATTTCATTTCCCAACACTGTGCGGCATGCGGGCGCCACCATAAACAAGTGTGAGCTAAAAGTGAGAGTGTGTTAGGGTGCCTTCGCATGCTGTCGCTTTCTCGTCGTTTGTACATGTTTTGTTGCTATAAACTACGAAAATTACTAAATTCACTAAAATCACTCAACTGAACTATTGGTGCTTCTTAGTGCTCCTACTCATTTCGGTATAACTAATTTGTTTAACGGCTCAATGAGAGAATTGAGCACTACACCAATGCAAATAAACAGAGAACTTTGTCATTGCACATGCTCTCGCTTTGTGTGCCGAGCGTAAAATAGTGTTTGTGCATATGTGTGAATATTTTGCAATGAATAATATCCACTAACACTATTTCTTGTGTTATTCAACAAATTACTTAAAAACACGAATAATTGCAGTTCCCTGGTGTAGATGCAATCAACTTGGCATCCTGAAGAATATGCTGAGAGGCAATATTCGCTAAAGACTGCCATATTTGTAACTGTGGAGCGACCCGTTACAAACCCATGTTGATTATGGCAAGTTAAACTCTTAACTGAGAAATACATTTTATCTTCGACGACACTTTCAAAGAGCTTATATTACATTTACATTGAACCCAAATGCGTGATTTGAAATCAGTCATTTGAAGGTGTTTACACTGCTTGATCCGCATTTGCTCTGACTTCTCATCAAATTAAAAAGGAAGACAACAAGTAAGAAAGTCTAAGTTCGGGTGGAGCCGAACATTAAATACCCGGCGCAAGTACTAAATATATGATTTTTCACCTTTCCGAAAGCTACCGCTAGATGGTAAGCCGGGGTGTATAAATTTTGAGTAAATTAGCGTCCTTAAATTTCGAAATATTGCAGTTTCAAGCATTTCTGAAATTTACCGTTATATGAAAAGCGGCCGTAATTTTAGTCCGATATCAATAATTTTCAACATTTTGCTTTTATGTGGCAAGCACAATAAAAATACCGAGTTTGGTACAAATTGGTTGAACGGTTACCGATATACATATATGTGATCATAAGTGGGCGGTGCCACGCCCATTTTCCAAAATTTTACCATAAACGTATTTCTTGGTAAAGAATTGTTTGCAATCATCAATTTTGAATAAATTAGCTTTAATATTTACTGATTTATCGAAGATTTTGTATTTCTCTAAATTACCGTTATATGGGATGTAGGCGTGGTTATGGTCCGATTTTTTAAATTTGCGGCGATTTAGTATGCTGCACCAAGGCCAACAACTGTGCCAAGTTTGGAAGAAATTGGTGCAGCGGTTACCAAGATATACAGATGTAACATAAGTGGGCGTGGCTACGCCCATTTTCCAAAAATTTATAATATTCTTATTTTTCGTCTGAAAATTATTGTAAATATCAATTTTGTGTGAATTATCTTCAGTAGTTCCTAAAATATCGCAGTTTTCGTATTTCTGGAAATTACCGTTATATGGGAAGTGGGCGTGGTTACAGTCCGATTTCACCCATTTTCAATACCAACCTACCTTGGATTAGCGGAAATCTACATACCAAATTTCGTTGAGATATCTCAATTTTTGCTCGAGTTAGCGTATACACGGACGGACGGACAGACGGATAGACAGACATGGCTTAATCGATTTCTCTATTCATTCTGAGCATTTATGTATACATTTGTCTATATCTATCTCGATTTGTTTTGGCTGTTACAAACAACCGTTATGTGAACAAAATTAATATACCCTTGTTCACAAGTGCGCTCGGGTATAAAAACAAAATGAATGTAAACAAACACTACATTTATTAAGGACAATTTTAGTATACGGACGGCAAGTTATAGAAAAGGGGGGCATGATGGGGGGGTAGAATAGGACCCCCCTTTTTTCTAGCAACCCTATAGTTCTTATATAGTTTGTTGTTAAAGTTTTCGTACAAATGGGATTATAACCCTAACCAAATAGAATTCTCCTTTTGATGTGCAGTGATGTAGCCTTGGGAAGGGATAAAGTAACTAGAATTCCCTTTCTGTGTGGTAAACCTGGGGCTGCCGCCCCAGTGATGTCTATTATGGTTATGATCAGGATTAAGACCCCTATCGATCCCAATATAAATTTTTCCAATCAGAGAAATGTACGTATTCTGCATTGCCTTCTTTGTATGTATTGTTTTGTATGTGTCAGTTTGCAACCATGTGTTATTGTAAATATGGGTGCAAATCAATATAATTTACAAGTCAATAAAAGTTGAATTAAAGTGATTTATATACAAGATAAAATAAAATAAGTGTGTAAAGTATTAAGTACAGTGTTATGTGCATTTATATGTATGAAAGTATGTGACAAATGCACTTTTTGTTAAGGAATTCAAGTGGAACGACTTGAGAAATTTTAACAACAAATAACTTATAAACAATGATATTGTTTATATTTTTTAGTTATACATGTTTTAGAGGATACCTCCCTTAACATCCTGACCGAGTTTCATTTGTTAATTCTACCTGGTTTTTTTCAAACACAAGATGCGGCTGACTACTAAAGTCCACCCATTTATTATATTGTTAACACTTTTTGGACACAAAAAGGCAATTACTCTTTGATTAAACTAAAAATGTGTAAAGGTTTTGAATAAATTAACAATTTTTATACACAAATTTCAAAGAAAATTCCAAATGTCAAAGACAAACAAAAGCTGCTGTGGAACTTTTGTTTCTGAGTGAGTTCAAAAAATAGGGCGGCTATTGGAACGTGATTTTGTTTAAATGCGTTGAAATGCGTCATTTTGGAAATGCGAAGTTGTATGGAGAAATGCGTGATTTGGCCTCGCATTTCAGATTTCTGTCAATGTAATATTAGACACATTTGTGAGTTTCGAAATAGGTATATAATTGCTCACATCATTCTTGTTGAAATACCAAGATTTATTTAAGATCATTTTCAACGGAAGTAGCAGAGCGGGAAAACTTTTTAATAAAAGAGCCGAGAGACCATCAAAGGCCGTTTGGGATGAGTTTTTGAGCTTCGATATTCCTTTTATGATATCATCAGAAGTAAGAGCAACTGAACCAAAACTGAGTGCGGAACTCGGATTAACTGTTTGATTATTGAAAGAAAAATCGTCATCTGAAACAAAGTTGGATTTAAAAAATCAGCAAAGAGGTTTGCAGCGTCATGTGGAGAACATGCAGATTTTCCGTTGAAGAAGACTGATGATGGAATTGTGGAACAGCTTTTTTCGACTTCACGAAGTTCCAGAAGGCCTTCGGATCAGACTTAATATTGATTTCGAACCTAAGAATATAGCTTCTATACAAGAATTTATCCAAACAGTTAAATTCCTTCAAAAATTGGCGATATTTTTCATAGAAAACTTGGTTATGAGTCAAACTAAACTTCTTATAATATTTGTTTCTAAAGCCTGGTTTTCATTTGGTCGTATTTATTTATTTATTTAATTAGTCAAAAAACACAATGGTTCTTACTGACTACTCACTTAGTGCTAATACAAATCATTCCAAATTAGTGCGAAGATAAATTACGACTAAAATAAAAATTGCTACATTGGTTTATTAAATGCATGAGAGTTAAAAAGATGAATTCAACAGAAGAGTCAACTGATTCTTAGTATTTGAAAAATCAAACGAAATGGAATTCGAGATCTCATTAAATTCCCGAAGCGCCCATGCAATTGGTGCATTGGATTCATAATTGGTTTTGAAAATCTTAAGGTGAAAAGGGTAAGAGCTTCGTAAAGTTCTTGCCGGAATAAGGAAGTTTACGCGTTGCAACAGAAACTCACAATCAATGTTCCCTTGAATTAAATTAAAAACGAAAGACAGCGATAGTATCGACCTCCTGCGTTCAAGCGACTTTAAGTTTATTAAAAGCAGGCGGGAATTATAGGATGGAATAGGGTCCAAGAAATTTAAACATCTTAGAGCGAATTTCAGAAACACCTTTTGCACCCGTTCAATTCTTGCTATAGCAAATTGGTGATACGGTCTCCAAATGAATGAAGCATATTCCAGCCTGGACCGAACAAACGCAGTAAACAATAATTTAATTGTGTAAGGATCTGAAAAGTTAGCACTATTTCGTCTCACAAAACCTAGAATCGAGTAGGACTTCGAGATAATAAAATTGATGTGACTTGAGAAAGAGAAATGTGAGTCAAAAATCACTCCAAGGTCTTTGATCTCATCCATAGATTGAAGGACATTATTAGAGATATTGTATGACGATTGCAGAGGATCACGAGATTTGGAGTACGTGACTTGACAACATTTTTTAATATTTAAAGATATAAAGGAATTAGTACACCAACAGGCAAGTTCATTAAGATCGGCCTGAAGCCTAGCTACATCGTTTAAATTTCTTATCGCGGCAAAAATTTTCAAGTCATCTGCGTATAATAAGTGATTAGCAAATGAAAAGCAACTGCTTATATCAGTTATAAATAGGACGAAAAGTAGAGGACCTAGAACACTTCCTTGAGGTACCCCTGAAGTGGCAATGAAAGGAGCAGAGGATTCGCCCCCAATTGTAACTAGACAACGCCTTTCACTTAGAAGGAAAATCGAATGAAAACCAAAAGAGCCCAATTTACGTAAGAGAATTCTATGTGACACCGTGTCAAAAGCTTTGGAGAAATCTGTGTAGATGCAATCTACTTGAAGTCCGAACGAAAATGATTCAATGCAATATTCGCTGAAAACGGCCAGGTTGGAGACCGTGGACCTGCCTGATACAAAACCATATTGGTTGGAAGAAATTAAACTTTTCGTAGCAAAGTATACTTTCTCTTTAATTATAGCTTCGAATAATTTGGAAGTAGTCGACAGCTTTGAAATTGGTCTATAGTTTCGTACATCATTCTTTTTGCCACTTTTAAAGATTGGTGTTACTGTAGTCAATTTCCAATCATCAACGAAGACACCAGCTGCTAGAGATTTATTAAAAATTATTTTTAGTGGAGCGACTATAGCGGGACATTTTTCGAATAAAATTACCGAGAGGCCGTCCACGTCTGTCTGAGAAGAGGGCTTCAAAGCTAAAATTCCTTCTGATAGGTCCTCAGAGGATAGATTCAAATTACCAAAATTTAGAGAAGAAAACTGATTACATTCGGGAAGATTATAGGAGTCTATATTGTCTCGGACAAAGTTACATTGGAAAAACTCGGCAAATAAATTGGCAACCTCACAAGGAGAGCTCGCCACTTTATCATCCAAACACACGGCAACTGGTACATTCGCACATGACTTGTTGGATTTAATGAATTGCCAAAAAGCCTTAGGACTCGATTTAATATTATTCTCAACACTAAGTATGTAATTACGGTAAAGAAATTTGTTTAGGCAATTAAATTCTTTTAAATAACACTGATATTTGATGCGGAATTCTTGGTTCTAAGTTTTTATATACTTTTTGTAGAATTTGTTACGCAGATTTTTAAGTTTCTTTAATTTAGGTGTATACCATGGGAACTTATAGCACCGCTTTTTTATTTGCGGAATATTAGAGAAACATATATTCCACAGTGTCGATTTAAATGCATTAAAGCAGTCAGTGACATTTAAGCCAGAAAGCATGTCATGCCAATTAATAGCACATAACAGATCATTAAGCCTAGAGAAGTAACAGGAAGAGTAATTAAAGGCAATTCTGTTGGCCGGTTTGTTGACGGAAAATGCATAAAATTCGACTCTAAGCAGCATTGAAACATGGTTTTTGTCAGCAGGAGAGAACGGAAAAAGACATTGAGATATAGTAGAATCAAAGTTGCCAGAAACGAAAATGAGATCAAGAATTCTATTAAATTTGTTTTTAAAATAATTAATTTGAACTAAATCTAAACTTAAGAGATTATCAATAAAATATGATTCAAGGCAAGTTGTAATATTGGTTGGTTTTAGCCCAAAGTTGGAAAAATGTTTCGACCATATAATGTTCGGAAGATTAAAATCGCCAAACACGCAGAGATGATTATCATTAACTATATTTTGAGCAAGGGAGACAATATTGTCCGTGTGAGCTTTATAGATTTTAAAACTGCTTCTTGGCGGAACGTAAGAGGCTACTAGATAAAAATCGCCAAAACCAGAAGAACTTTTAACACAAACACACAGTTGCTCGAGAATAGGTTCCTCATTAGAGAGTTCTATTTGAAATGCATATAACGAACGCTGGACGGCAATAAGAACACCTCCACCCAATGAACACCCCGTTCTACTAGCATCGCGATCTTTACGAAAGACGTTATAATGATTTGAATCGAAAAATTCTTCATCGTAAAAATTAGAGTTTAACCATGTCTCAACAAAAATTATGATGTCAAAGTCCAAATGGGCACTCTGTGTACGTATGCTTTCAGACTTGGTGCGAATGCCACCCATGTTCTGAAAGTGAATTTTTAAGTCATTGAATAAAGTAAATTTTTTGGATAACGCTACATTTTGTTTTTTGAGAGGATCGCCCTTTTGAAAATTCTGAAACGGTCGAATCTTCACATTCGCAGGCCACAGCGCAGGATTCAAGACCTGGTCAATAAGAGATGGCGCAACCCCAAGCTTAAAATTAATTCTCTTAAATGAGTTAATATCTGCATTTTTCTTAATAAATTTAAAGCAAGAAATAAGAGATTTGTCGATAGTAGAGTTTTTAGCAACATATGAAATTATATCATCCTCGGAAACCGTTGGTTTAAAAGAGGAAAGGTGAATCCATTGGTTCATGGTCACTACATCCAGTTCCGTGCTACTGTTAACACCTAAGACCACACCCGATGCCTTATTATGTTTTTTTGGCTTTTTATTTTTAAAAATAGACCACTGTGAAGGAGGCTGAGAATCAGATTGTGGAAAAACACTCGCTGTGTTGTTCGCAGCAGCAGCAGCAGCAGCAGCGAACGAGACGTAGGCAGCGTTCGAGTCAGCCGATGAACGAGAAGACGGAGTGTTAATATCAACCAATTTACGAGAGGAGTTGACGCTGACTAGCACAGCGGACGGCTAAGCAGCATTAATGACAGAATTAGCGATAACCGAAGACTTAGGTTTGCTACCTGCCTTTTTGTTATGCACACAGTTACAAGCATTTTCACGCATGGCTTTAATTTCAGCAGTGAGAGTAGTGACAGCAGAAACCATGTCATATTGGCGAAGATTAGACTGCAACAGGTGAAGATCAGCTTGCATTGACATTGTTTTAGTTATGAGTTGTTTATTGTCTTCACGTAACTCACTAACCATAGCAACAATACGGCTATTTTCTGCTCTAAGAGCTGCAATTTCACCCAACACTGATTGCAACATTAGCTGCCCATTTATATTAGCACTATGCATATGCACACCTTCATTTGTGGTTAGCTGGGATGGAGAGCCAAAGGTTGTTTGCTGTGACAAGCTACTCAAACAGCTACTTTGATCGTCGATTTGGTCATTCCATGTAGTTAAACTACTAGGGCAGACAGCAATAACACTATTCTCACTATTCTCCAGAACAATAGAGGGCGGTGGAGAACGAAGAGAGTTTCGCCGATCAGTAGAGCAGTCATTGCATAAATACGATTTATTCGACGAGAGCAAAAACTCCACATCGGCCGGCATAATGTTTACACATTTTATGTGATAAAGTTCATTGCTCTTTGCGCATTGTACTTTTTGTACTTTTGGCTGCGATCTTTCCACTTTAAGGCCACAAAGGCACGGCATTTTGATACAATTATTAAAATAAATCAAAACTTCCAAATAGAGTCACTATCTCAATAGTTATAAATTGTGTTCATCACTGCTCAAGTAATTTAAAAGTCTAGCCTCATTTCTAAATATATGCATGTTATGCACTTATGACAGCAGAAAAACTATAATAAATTAGAGCGAAAATCGAAACACATCCGCACGCGACGACAGCTGATGGATGCTGACGCCAGATGGATGACGCCAAATGTTGTCAAAATAATGAAAACGGGTGGTCATCTGGTGTCATTTGCGTTTGTTGTCATATATCACCACGCACGGTCATATAAAATGACATCCAAATGAAAACGGCCCTCGCCGCTGATGTGGCATCATTTGACAACCAAAATGTATTTGCCAACATGTTGGCAATTTTGATTTCGTTTGCCATGCGAACAGCTGATTCTAGCTACAATACGGACCGTTTAGCTAAAAAAAATAACCAAAAATGCAGATCGATAGAACTTTTCACGCTGATTTCAACCAAACCCAAATTATTTGGGGCAAGTAAAAAACAAAGAAAATATAACAGGTTAAACTTCAGCTATCCTATTTCTTATATGTTAAATGTCTCGGAAACGACTTGACCGATTAGAAAAGTATTGAATCCAATTCAAAGATAATTTTTAGCTTTTTACGACGTAGTTACTATAACCATTTTTTAAAACAAATTTTTGGTAAACGGTATTTAAAGAAAATATATATACTATTTCGATTTTTTCCACTACTTTCGTTAAATTTTGCCCTATAACCCTTTCTATATAAGGTAATAACTTGTACTTTCTAAATAATATAAATTTCTGTAGCATTAGTTATGCAATTTTCTTCAAAAAAGGTAATTTAATGAAAAAATTAAATTTTTTTGTTTTTTTGTATTTCTGACTCAAAAATATTAAAAATCAGAAAAATTATGTACATCAACTGAAAGACAAACTAATCATCTTTATTTTGACATCATTTGTTGTTTAATCGGTTATGTAGTTCATAAGATATTGATATTTAAAAATATTGAAAAATTTAACTTAACCTAATGAAAACGAATGTCAATCGTCTGACACCGAAATTTGACGACAGTCTTTGACATGCACTGCGGTATCGACATTTGATCTGTTTTTAAAATGTAAAAAAAACGCATTTAACATCAAATGAACAGCCGTCGGATGCAGGCAGTTTTTGATGTCAGTGATTTTGACCTAATGAAAACCAGCCTTAAGGTTTTTAACTTTTTTTACCCCTTTAGTATACCAGTGGAGTTTATAGGGCTTACTTTTAATAGTAGGAGTATTGAGTAAGCACGTATTATACACCACTGACCTGAAAGCATCATAGCACTCGGCGACATCAATGCCCCAGAGCTGCTCTTCCCAACTAAACTCGGCAAATAAACTGTCCAGGCTTGCAAATTCACACCGTTTAAAGTTGAAGGCAATTTTATCAACTAAAGTTCCAGAGGTGACTCATAAAATTTTACATTAAGAACATGATGCATATCCGAGGACGCGACTGAAGAGCAACATTTAGACAGATTAAAATTTATATTGTCACTAACAAAGATCAGATCCAACAATCTATCGAGCTTGCTTTTAAATGTGTTAATTTGCAGCAAGTTCAGGCTTAAAATATTATCAATAAAATATAATTCAGAAATAGTTGCGAGATTAGTAGGTGTAAGACCAGAATTACAGTAACTTTGCGCCCAATTAAGGTTGCTAAGATTAAAATCCACTAAAATACAAATATGGTTATCACCTAATTTTCCAGTAACTAGTGATACAATATTAGGTTTGTCCGTCGAAAATCCAGCAAGAATTATCCAACACTCAAAATATCAGAGACTAAGAAAAAATTCTCTCAAAATCTCTATCATGTTGAGAGACTTGCAAATTTCTGCACGAAAGCAAATTTGCAAGTTTCCTTGTTAGCTGGTGTCCACGGTTGCACTTCAAACATAATAAATTTTTATAGAATTTATAAAAATCTGTCAGATGGACAAAAACAGGATATGCATGTATATTTCTTGTTGTTCTGACTTTCTTTAACATACATATCAATTTCTTTATCGTACTAGCTGTCGGGTTTCTTAAATCGACTCTGGTTGCAATTGTATTCCGATTCCGAATACAATTTTTTTCAGCCGAGTTAAGCTCAAATTATTGGAATTAAAGCAGTGTATGCATTGTTCAACTTTGCGTCCAACATTTGCGTTCAACATTTGCGTTCAACTCAACGCAGGGTTGCACGAAAAAAAGTTGAATGGCTAAGGGCCGGTTGTTCAATGTCTGGTTATCACTTGCCGGTTAAACATCATTATCGACGATTTCGACAGCATGCATATAACATGTGATCGATAAAGCAGTCGTGTCTAACCGGAGCTTCTACCTCTGATTTGTGCTAATCGGACATTGAACAACCGGCCCTAAATGTTGGCTGGCGACCAACTTTGTTGAAAGCGATTAGTTTAAAGGCCGTTCAACCAAAAGTTGAATGAAAAGTTGAACAATGCAAACGCCTTTTTATGGCGAATATTTTGATATTTTTTCATATTTTGATAATTTTAGCCATTCAACTTTTTTTTCGTGCAACCCTGCGCTGAGTTGAACGCTAATGTTGAACGCAAAGTTGAACAATGCATATACACTTTAACTAAATTAATTATATCAACAAGTATTTACTTCTTTTTTTTCATAAAAAAATCGGTCGTGTTTAATAAATATAGAACTTATAAACTTATAAAAAAAGAATGAAAACCAAATAAATGAAAATTCTACTGGCCATGGGAATCGAACCCACGATCTTGCGACTCGTTTATCCGCATTACTAGTAAGGGTAAAATTATTA
>NW_023463863.1:0-12540 GCF_013731165.1 Rhagoletis pomonella | reverse complement strand
CTATGAAAAGTGCGTTTTTAAACCTTAAGTCCAGATTTGAGGGGGTAGTCAAAATTCTAAGTATGTATATTTTTTATGCTTCAATAGATCTATAACTTTAGCAGTCACACAGTATTATAATCCCGACGAAATCATTGACGGTGGTAGCGGGAGGGGAACGGTACATGACGGTAGGAAGTTTAGTTTGGGTTAAAGTTTCACACTGATGGGGTTAGGCTTTCGATGCTTCCTCCTCGTAGAATAAACAACATGCGCACTAAAAAGTTAACTATTCAAATTGACGAATAATAAACGCCTACTTTTAAAACTGTCAACAACGCCAAGACGCTTAAGAGACACTTGACAAGAAAACGAAATCCCGAACAATAATCAAAATCCCACAGCGCAAATGATCGACTTGTGTACTTTAGTGCACTTGAGAGATATATGCTATAAAAAATTATTGACCGCCAAAAAGAGAACTTGTGCGTGGATCCCTCGCGCGACTGAAGTGAAACTTTTCCTATTACTCTTATAGCTCACCATATTTCGGCATAATAATGAACAATTATTTTCATTTTTGTCTCAATCTCACTCTTACTCACCATACCAAACTGAATCTTAATCTTATACGTAATCCAAATTCTTAATTTTAGTCTTACTCTTAATCTTAATAGCTATTTTAATCTTAATTAATCTTGATCCAAATCTTGATATTAGTCTTAATCTTGATCTTACTCCAAATCCTAATCTTAAGCTTGATCTTAATATTATTCTTAATATTAACCTTAATATCAAAAGGTTGACCGTCCCCATACAATAACTCTTTTACGTCAAATATGTTTCTCTCAACCCATGATTTGGGTGTAGTTAAATAATTTGTTTATAGTTACGTGGGTTCAAACCCGTTTCGACCCAATATCAAAAAACAAAAAATTAACAAAAAAAGTGTTTTTCTAATAGCGGTCGCCCCTCGGCAGACAATAGCAAACCCTCGAGTGTATTTGTGTCAAGAAAAACAGCTTCTCATAAAAATACAAACGCCTTTAGGAGTAGTTCCCTCGCCTTTGTGTGACAAGTAAGCCACAAAGTGGCAGTCTATTATTATGATTATGTGAATCTGATTTCATATTATATTATGTTATGTACGTACGTTTTCACACGTCCCTGTACAAAAACTATATATTTTTCTAACAAATCATAGAAAAATGTGTGTAAAGACAGCTTTGATTTAGTCATACATATATGATTCATGGACTGGTAGGCCAAGGTTTAGTAAAAAAAATATTTTTAAAGCAAGCATTATAAATATGAACGAAATTGAACAATAAATAGGGGTTTTCCACATATCTCGACTCCTGCGCCACCCATCGGAAAAGTTTTGTGTGGAGGTATTCCTGCTGATTAAATAATATATATTTAAAAATAAACTAAATCTGACCATAGACGCAGGACTTCGAAATATATAGACCCCGCGCCACCTACCGTCTAAATTTGTTGTGGCGTTATTTCCAACCAGGTATGTAATACACATTTCAACCAAATCAGTCTATAAATTCAGATTTTTCCTGCGCCACCTATCGGATTAATTTATCTTTCATTCTCTGGCTCATCGGGAAGTTGGTTAAAAATTGATTGCAAGATTTGGCCCAAACAAACATATTTTCATGCAACGGTACATTTTCTGATATTAATAATAGCCCATTTCCACCAAAAGCTAAACTGCAGTCAAGAGCTTAGGTAATTACCACCAATTTTAACATTTTTTTACTTTCATTTGCTTGTACTTAGTATGAGAAATTACCCTCTTCGAGTTGCAATCTCATTTTTCCAATAGGCATAAACTGCAGTTAAGGCTTGGTGGAAATTACTTCTTATTTGTTACAAATGAATGAAAAATGTGTACGAAGGAATAGCGACTAACAATAAAAGCTATTATAAAACAATTGGCGCTTCACATTTTATTAAGTGCTTTTCCGAGTTTCTCCTCCAATGATGTTTTGACAAAAATAGGGTAACCTACAATTTAACGCCGCTTTCGAACGACAGAGATTTTTTGGCGAGGCTTTTTCATGGCAGAAATATAATTGCTCACTACTGTCGCACAGTGGTTTGGATCGCAAATCTAGCTGGACGAAACTATTTAAACAAATACTCGTTGATGGATCTTTACACCACTTCTTACCTAGGGGATTTTTGGGTCGCTGATTACGAATCTAAAGTCATTTACCAAAAATTCAAAATGGCGGATCCAATATGGCGGACGAAAATTTAAAAAAAATCGGTAGATTTCTATGTAACTGGGTATCTGGGGGTTTTCTGGGTCGCTGATTACATATCTAAAGTCATTTACCAAAAATTCAAAATGGTGGATCCAATATGGCGGACGAAAATTAAAAAAAATCGGTAGATTTCTATGAAACTGGGTATCCGGGGGTTTTCTGGGTCGCTGATTACATATCTAAAGTCATTTACCAAAAATTCAAAACGCCAACATGGCAAGCGAAATATTTAAAAAATCTTAACATATGAACATTTTTTGTTTGTACTTAAAATGATTACAAATTTGTTAAAAATATTTCGCTTTATATTTTTATTTTTATTTTCAGTTCCCAATAACAAATACATTTTAAAATAATTTTATAGAACAGTTAATTCTTTAATAAAAACAGTCCGTATCATAACTATGCGACACCCACATATCGACAAGTTTTGACTATTTATTTTACTATTATTTAATCTTAATTACTTTTTTCATAAAAATGTCGTTTGTTCTGATTTGACTGAAATTTCACGACTATCAATGGTCACTACAGTTGGCAGCAATGTATCTATTTGTGATAGTACGTTATTCACTGTTTGTCTTGTCAGTTCTGAAGTTTCTTTCTTCAAAATTATTTTAATAGGGCGACAAAATTTAGTTGAGGATGGCAGAGGATTTTCCACAAAATTAGTTTCTTTTTTAGATCTGTACTAACATCAGTAATATAATATGTAGTCATTTGCAACGGTACAAGAGATACGGTGAATACATACGAATCATTCTCATCGTCTTCCAGACTTATAAACTGTTGTTTGTATCGCCTTTGATTAGACGCGCCATCACGGCCCCATTTAAAGATAATATCTATTGTTGGAATAGTCTCTATTCCAATTCGCATTTGTTGTATAACTTCCTTTTGAACAAATACTAAGCGTTGAATTGTATGATTAATTAGTGATTGTAATTCTATTTCTGCAGAGAATTCAGTAACGTTAATATTTTCTGGATAACGCTCTTTCTTAGCTTCAAGAAGCACATGATAATTTGGATAAATATCTGCATTGTGATCTTTATTTATCTGACGCATAGATAAATACTGCTCTTTTGTAAGTTTTTTATTTATGTAAAAAGATAGCGCTTCGAGTTTCGTAAGTTTTATGGGGAGAGTACTACTTATACCAGTTTCATTTATTTTTTTATACTTTGTGGCTCCTTCTGGAGAATGAGTAATTCCTGATTAATTTGGCTGCATCGCGTTTACCTTCTGCTCTTAAACTTGTTTCAGCTGCCACAATAATTTCGTTTGAGGTGTGGTTCTCTAAAACCGACTTTAATTTTCATTTCTGAACTTTTCTACTACACTTATCAAATCGTTTTTGAGGTATACCGCCTTTACATTTTTGCCGCAAGTTAACGTCTTTAATAAAAGTTAGTTCAGTTTTCAGACAATCAAGATTGTTCTTCTGAAAATGTTCAAGTGAATAATGACACTCAGTCCACCGCTTTCGAATTTTTTTACAAAATTCTGCACATTTTTTTTCTACTTTGGAACGAGTATTTTCATTACATTTTTTTTTTTCAATTTACTAATCACATAATCACGGACACCTTGTTGTCTTTTAGAAGTTTCAGCAACACTTCTCCAAATGTCAAACAACTCACTTCTTAAGATTTTATTTACCATGACTAAAATTTAAGATCACAGCAAGAAACACAAATAAATTGGAGGAAAAATTTTTTAACAGCGCTTAAAGATTTGCATGCCTGTTTTATAAGTTTTTAATTTCAGAAAGCAGAAAATTCGCGAGTTACTATTTTTTTTAACTCTTACATAACCAAAGTTTTTATAACTCCAAGTATTTTTCGGCTTTAACACACAACCCCTACTTTTTAATAATTAGTTTTGAATTTTGAGATTTGACATACCGTCACTAAAATGTAAATATCTAAGCCAATTGGTTAGATTTGGCAATCGAACTTACCCTCTGCATTTGCGAAGGTGTTAAGAATAATATGCAAGTGGTTTTATAACGGCCTTCGGCGGCCTTTACTTTTCCTACTCTTTAATTAATTTTTTTAATTAATCAAAAAGACGATTTTTCAGACTAAATTTGCTTATACCAATGTGGACATAAATTGCGTTATGACCTCTGAATCTATAGCGGAATAAGTGTAATTTTTTGCTTATAAAGTCAATTTGCAATTATGCAAATATTTGTGAGTGCAATTAGCAATCTTTTAAGTTAAATTTCAGCTTTTAAAATAGAGTTCTCAAATAGGCGGCGTTGACTTACCTTTTTTTTTGGTTCCATATGTTTAATGCTTTAATAAATGCAATTTCTGTTTGAATCTATTGTCAGGAATGTATTCTGAGTACCATTAAGTATTTTAAAAACAAAAAAAATTTAGACTTTCGTCCAGCTAGATCTGCTATCCGAACCACTGTGTGTCGCCCTGCGGTCCCATACTGATTTAATATGTGATGTAATTTTACTCAAAATGAAGAGGTTGTTTTTATTGGTTTTCTGAAACTTCTCCCTAACTGAAGCTCTCATAGATTAAGTATTTTAATTTTATTTTAAACCATACGACAAGCCTGGAATGGGGCTGTGGTCGTATTCTTTTGAATTGCCCCAGACCACAGGGCCTTAAAGGGATCAAATTTAAGCACATGGATGTTTTCATGGAAGGGTCCACCGTGACCGAAAAATAGAAATTGTGAAAATCAATATTTATGTTGGTTATTTTTAACCGAAATTGGTTGCTTTTATTTACGGTTTTCGATTTTGGTTTATTTCAGATTTATTTGTTTTTATAGTTAACTAGCGGTACCCCGGTGTGCTTCTCTACACCAAATATTGAAAAATTAATGAAAAATCCTGCACGCCGTACTTCCTTTTGTTGGGAGTGCTCCTCAACATTTTGCGATCTTCTTTGCGATAACATCATGTTCGCAAGAACGAAAAACTCAATGCATAGGAACGAATTCGATAAATCGTATGGTTTTTTTTTAAATAATCAAATGAAATTCACAATCGACAGTAAAAGAGCACTTGAAAAAACTTCATTCGAAGCCAAAGAACACAACACAGCCACAATTTTCCACAATGGTTTTGTTCACTATAAATCAATGAGGAGAAATACCTGCATGGATAATTTCCAGTGTACTCAAACTTTTCGTTCGAAACGCTGCAACAAATTCGTGCAAAAATATTGAAATTGACGAAAAAAAATAAAATTAAATATGAATTAAGAACTATATTAAACACACGTGTTGATTCTCCAAAGTCCAAAATAGAAAGACCGAATATCAATGTACACCACCTTTTCGATAATACGATGAAATGACAGATATGTTGTGTTGTGGTGACTTTCATTCCATTGGCTCTACAAAATCCCTATTGAAAAACTTGCAGCCATGTTTATACTTGACTTAATTTATCCGAAGAAAAAATAAACACAGCATATTATAGCAACAATTTTTCACTATGTTTTCGATTTTTCATGTATGTGCTGTTGTACCATATACGTGGTTCATGTGACAGACATAAACTGTCATATATCATGAACCGCTGGACCGACTTCGGGCCCACTTCACAAAACCCATCTGCATGAATCCGAATATGCCGTTTAAATTTGGTAGAATTCGTGCACTTATTTTTTTATTTAAGATGGGAGGTGCCACGCCCTCTTTTCCAATACCGCCCATTTTTCTCCATGAGTATGGAATTATTTGATATACCTCTATACCAACTTCCAGTACTCTACCACAAATATTTCAAGAGATATACAACATACAAATTTTAGTTAGTATGGGTGGTGCCACGCCCCCTTTTCCGAATTCGAGCAAACTTCGCATAAACCATCTGCATGATAGGTCAAATATGCCACATAAATTTGGTTGCATTTGGGGAAGCCGTTCTCAAGTTATGAGGTCACACCTAAAACGTGCACTTATTTTTATATATAAGATTTGAGAATTGACTTTACGCAAAATTGATAAATTAATAAAGTCGACTGTACAAAAATCGAATATTTATTTGGCCGCATTGTCCATTTCTCTACGAATCCTGGCAAGTTATCCTGGCAATTATTATATTTTTGAATGCACAAATGCAATGTGGATGAAGTCAGTTAGTTGGCTGGACTTTCTTTAGTAAGGGCTTGAAGTCTACATAAATATTTTTCTATACAAATGAAAAAAAAATTTACTCTCTTTAAGGCCTCCTTTGATTTTCACATATTTTTTGTGGCGAAAAAAATTAATTTTTTAAAAGAAAATTTTAAAATTCTCCAAATTTCTGCCTATTGGTGTTGAACTTATAATGCGCTAAAAAGTGTCCAAGGCGAAAATTGAAGACCATTATTCAGCAATGTTCTGCAATCCGAGTCGGAATCGCATCGGAATCGGAATTCAATTCCGACTCGGAATTTAAATGGTGTTCCACAATCCGATCGGAACTTTTGTTTCGACGTTAATATCAAATCCGGTTGGCGAAAACCCTCCGGCTGAACCCTGCACGAGGGTGCCGACTGGTAATGGGCACTACAGTTTAGGTTCTGTACGATGTCAGAATGGTGTCCAGCTAAGATCAGGAATCAGTGCTAGGTGCTTAAGCTCTTCAATAGCTTAGTTATATGGAAATGGTTTTTGATCGTGGCCTATGGAGGTAACTGAGGAGCAAACCTCTTGAAAAAAACTCTGTGTTGGAATAAGGTGTTAGACGACCCGTGCTGATGTTCAGACTGGCTGGGGACCCAGACAAAAAACTATCCCAGTCTCGAACGGAGTGCTCCGGATACCTGGCGACCTCCGGTTCTATCAAGCCTTACCTGCACACACGGACCTCTGTGCGGGGGGACCTCCACTGTCCGACACTCGTGGGACCAAAATATGAGTTAATTTGCAAAAATAAAAACAACATCCACGGAGGACGGTCCTCCCAAAAAAACCGACAGGGGTGACTCCGATTGATGCTACAGCCTCGGGCAAGGCATTGATCAGACCGCCAGTGATAGGAGATAGAGGGGGCTTAAGCGGCAGGGCTGGTCCTAGGACGAGTAATGTAGGAGGCAGGGGGGGGGGGAGTAGAGGTCTGGGAAAACCGGTCTCTAACCGTTTCTCGGCTGGAGCTGCGACGTCAGCTCCGCCTAGGGAATTTAGATCCCAAAACTTACACACCTCAACCCAGGGGCGGGGTGCGGCACCTGCTTCAAGGATAAACCGGCAGGATGCTGCTGATATACGCAGCAGCTCAAAGAAGGTTGCAGCCACAGGTCATGGGGGGCCGGCTAAACATGTCCGCCCCTCTAAGCAGGCCTACTACGATAGAAAGGCGGCCATTAGGGTCGTTAATAGGATAGGGGACCTGCCGACAGAACAGCTGACAGAGGAAGAAATCAAGTCATTGGACTGGGCGAGGGGAGTGGTAGCCAGCTTGGGCAAACCGGCAGGCTCTGCTCCAAAGAGGCAACGATCTGCTGAACAGGCAGGGGATAGGGTCGCCAAAAGACAGAGAACAGGTGGCCATAAATACCCCTCCATCAGGGACGTTGTTAAGGGAGGCGGTGAGGTACTGGCCATCATTGACAGAGGGGAGGAGGAGGGGACCATCCCGAAGGAGAAATGGAGGCAGGTGCAGGAGGCTATAGCCGAAATCGACCTCCAGGTCTTAGAGGAAAACCCTGGACCTCCTCCTCTCTGCCACGATTCCGGTTGGTATCAAGGTAGGGCAAAGCTCATCGCTTGCGAGGACCATAGGTCAGCCCAGCTCTACAGGTTGGCCGTTAGCAAGGTTGGTGAGGTTTGGCCGGGAGCCAAACTAGAGGCGGTCAGCTAGGAAGAGATTCCTAGCAGACCTAGGGCTCGGGTTTGGATTCCGGCTAAACCAGCCGAGCCTGAAAAAATAGAGCGGATCTTTAGATCCTGCAATAAGGACCTGCCAACACACAATTGGAAGGTGGGGAAGATCGAAGAGCCGATAGGAAACAGAAGGCAGGTGTTGCTGATCCTCAACGCCGAATCGCTCGCCCCATTGGCGCAGAAGGATTGGGAAGTCAGATTCGGGTTTGTTGACGCAACCGTTCGAATCTACCGCAGCGACGAACCGGGCTTGGGCCTTAATGAGGAGAGTGATAAGTCCGGCATGCGCAGCGGTGGTGAAGAAGGGTTGCCCAGCAGCCAATGCTCATCCGACTCAGAGGGGCTAACCGGTTTGGGGCCGCTGTTTTATGAAGAGGATCTCCTCGCCGATGACACCGAGGGTGAGGAGATCGAGGAGGCGGACGTAGATGTCACAATGGTGGAGGTAAAACGGACGGAGTCTTATGAAGCTGATCCAGATCAACCTCCACCATTCTAAACTCGCGTCCGCGAATCTTGAGGTCCGCCTGGCTGCCGGTGGACTTGACGTTGCCCTCATCCAGGAGCCGTAGATACTCGGCAACAAAATCTGCGGGCTTGGGGTGAAGGGCTTTAAGCTAATTGCCGCACAAAATGCAGGTAAGACTCGAGCTTGCATATTAGCAAGGAACAACTTAAACATCTTCCTGCTCCCACAGCTAAGTGACGGCGATTTGGTAGCGGCAAGCATAGAACTGGATAAAACCAGCTTCTGGGTAGCCTCTGCCTACATGGCCCATGACAAGGACGCACCACCAGAGGAGGTTCGGACGTTAGTCAAGGAAGCAGCCTATAAGAAAAAACAACTGGTTGTCTCCTGCGACGCTAATGCTCACAATTCGATGTGGGGGAGTACGGACACGAACGCTAGAGGTGAGTCGATACTAGACTTCATTCTAGGAAATAAACTTAGTGTCTTGAATTTAGGCTCAGAGCCGACCTTTATAACAAAGAGTAGAGAGGAAGTTTTGGACATAACCCTGACTTCGGACTCGTTTGTCCATAAAATTAAGAGATGGAGAGTACTTAGTGAAAAGTCTTACTCTGACCATTGTTATATTCAATTCGAAATAGATCTTAAGACCCCCCATGTTAGGGAGTTCAGAAATGTGCGTAATACCGACTGGAGTGTTTACAATAAAAAACTGGGGACTTTATAGCCAAAGATACCTCCCCGGGACCCCGCCACGCGGGTGGAATTGGACGGGTTGGTTAATCAGGTCACTAAAGCTATGAATAGTTCTTTGTCAGCCGGATGCCCGGTTGTTAGATACAGGGGGAAAAACAAACCACCTTGGTGGTCAAAAGAATTATCCTCGTTACGTGAATCCAATAGGACAATGTTCAATAAGGCCAAAGCCACGAGAACAACAGAGGACTGGGAAGCCTCTAAGGCTGATCTGAAAATATACAAAAAAGCAGTTAGAACTGCGAAACGTAAATCATGGCAGAGTTATTGCAAGGGAATTGAGGAAACCACGGAAGCGGCCAGATTAAGAAAAATTCTTGTAAAGTCGCCATGCAACCTTGGCTATCTCAAGGGTCAAGGGAACTCATGGACTACGACGAGCGTGGAATCTTTAGGTCTCCTCCTGGACACACACTTCCCTGGAAGCAAGCCGATGGAACTTAACGACCCCATAAATGACGGGGGGCTACCTGATCTAGGAAATCGACTGATTACTAAGGCGAAAATCGAATGGGCTATTAAGACTTTTGGTCCTTACAAGTCACCGGGACTGGACGGCATACACCCGGTAGAACTGCAGCAATCACGGAGTATTATCTCCCCATTCATTGCGTCTATCATAAGAAGCTGTCTTAACATGGGCTATATTCCGCTAGGCTGGAGAGAGACAAAAGTCTCCTTCATACCTAAGGCAGGTAGGTCTTACGTATTTTTTGCTCAAAATTTTAGAGAGGATAGTGGACGATTATATACGGGGCGTGATACCAACTAGTAGGCTCTCCCCAGCGCAGCTTGCCTATACGAAGGGCAAATCTACGGAAACCGCCTTGCACTCGCTCGTCGGGCTGGTGGAAAAAAGTTTATCTGATAAAGAGTATACTCTGGTTGCCTTTGTTGATATAGAAGGCGCCTTCAATAACATTAAAGCAAGCGCCATAGGGTGCCTTAGAAGAGCTTGGAGTTAACCACAACGTAGCGGCGCTGATTGAGTCTATGCTTTTCAGCAGGAAGATAACCGCAAAGCTTGGCAATACCACAATAAGCAGAGAGGTCTGTAGAGGCACTCCTCAGGGAGGGGTTCTCTCCCCTCTTTTCTGGAATTTGGCAGTAAATTCTCTGCTGAAGAAACGAGAGAGGGGGGGCTGCCACGTCACTGCATATGCTGACGATCTGGCAATTGCCGTTAAAGGTAAATATCCTAATACCCTAATGGAGATTTTGCGCTCTAACATGGCCACGCTTAGGAACTGGACAGAGAGTAGGGGGCTCGGAATAAACCCCGAAAAAACTGAAGTAATTCTCTTTACAAGGAAACATAGGCTTCCCACAGTCTCACCGCTAATCTTTATGGGTGTGGAGATATCTTTGAAGGAGAATGTTAAGTATCTAGGACTCATATTAGACAGGAAACTTACGTGGAAACCTAATATAGAGGAAAGAGTAAAGAAGGCCAACGTTGCACTACATACTTGCAAACAAGCGGTCGGAATCAAGTGGGGGCTAACACCTCGTATTACACATTGGCTTTACACCTCGGTGGTCAGGCCAATATTATTGTATGGAATACTCGTATGGTGGCCAGCAACTCAAAAGTCAAGTTACCTAAAACTATTGAGTAAGGACCAAAGAACAGCGTTTTTATGCATTTCAGGCGCCTTAAGGACCACCCCAAACAAAGCGCTAGAGGTGGTAATCAATCTGCCCGCATTAAACCTGGTGGGAAAATACGCGGCCGCCTATTCAGTGCTCAGACTAAAAAGCATGGTGCTATGGAAGGATCGGCGGTTCGGCCACGCCTCTATACTTCAACTCTGGGTAGTCATGAACAAGAAGTGGACTACTCCACCCCTAAACCAACCTTCGATAGGCTCTTCAAGACGAGCATCCCGTCAAAAAGAGAATGGCAAACACCAAGACCATGGAGAAGGTGGGAACTGAATTTTTATACGGATGGATCCAAGCTAGACAAAAGGGTTGGCTACGGAGTTTTCTCCAAGGAACTAGGACTAGAATTATCCGTCCGAATTCCGGACCACTGCAGTGTTTATCAGGCAGAGGTTTTAGCTATAAAGGAGGTGGCTGTGTACCTTAGTACGCATGTCGTAACGAGGACTACGATTAAGATTTTCTCGGACAGCCAGACGGCCATTAAATCAATGAACATGGTAATACTGAGATCGAAGGTTGCGCAGGAATGTCCAGCAGCTCTAAACGATATCAGCGCCGTGTTCACGGTCAGCTTAATTTGGGTTCCGGGACATAGATACATTGAAGGAAATTGCAGGGCCGATGAGCTTGCCAGAAAAGGTACCAATCTCCCCCTATGTGAAAACAGAGGCACAATTGGGATACCCATGGCAACCTGCAAACGAGAACTTCGAAACAGCATGATCCAAGAGGCAAATAGGTCATGGCTAGAGGAGGGCACTTGTAGAACAACTAGGCTACTTTGGCCACAAATAGATAAGAAAAAGACGAAAGAGTTGCTCAGCCTCTCAAGAGAGGATATTGCAAGGGTCATGGCTTGTGTTACCGGTCATTGGCTATTTAGCAGGCACTCTTCGAGACTAGGAATATTCTCCCACGAATATTGAAGAAGTTGCACGGATGAGGAAGACGAAGAAACCGTAGAGCACTTCTTCTGTAGCTGCCCAGCTCTGGCCAGGAGGAGAGCAGGCTTTTTAGGTAGGCCCTTCTTTAACTCTCTTACGGAACTATCATGCGTAGGAATAAAGCCAATCCTACGCTTTATAAGAGCTTCGAAATGGTTCTCTGAAGACTAGTAACAGAGGTTCCCGTGTTCTGCAGTGGTATCACAATGGACCTTCAAAAAGGCCTAAGTGAGTTGGTAATTCGAACCGACTGCCACATCAACCTAACCTAACCTAATATCAAATCCGATTGTAGAAAAAAAGGAACAAACCTCCTACTTGTCAATTGCGTTCTGAAGTGTCAAAATTCATTTGAAGAAATTAAAAAGTGAAAATTAAAATGAGTTTAATGGTTTTATTAGTTGTTTTGTTCAATAATGAGCAGTAAACAAATGAAAAAGTGAGACAAACAATTTTGCGCGATCGCAGCAATCTCATATAATTACAAAAACATCTTTTTTTGGTAGAAACGAAATCACCATAAGTTACGAACAATTATAAGGCTCAACCTATGAAAAGTGCGTTTTTAAACCTTAAGTCCAGATTTGAGGGGGTA
>NW_023463862.1:0-12546 GCF_013731165.1 Rhagoletis pomonella | reverse complement strand
ATCAGTGTTGCCCTGTGTAATAACTACGAGAGACATTTTTTTTTTAAGTTATTGATAACTATTATTAAGATTATTATATTATAAATTATAATAATAATAATACATTGGCGCTTACACATATGTTAATGTTCGCTCGAGCTTCTCCTCCGATTTAGGGCGTGCGCCTTGATGTTGTCACACAAAGGAGAGCGACCTACAGCTTTACGCCGACTCCGAAATGCGGTTGTATTTTTATGAGAAAAGTTTATCAAAACAGCTTTAACATTTGCAGCCAAAATTTTTTCCAAGTTTTGTTGGCCAAAAGCATTAAATCAAAAGCTTAAAATCAATTAAAAATTTGATTTAGCCAAGGCCAAAAGAGAAGTCCGGTCTATTGTTCCTCATCAGAGCCGTTGGAACATAATGTCGGATGCTTATTGCTTATGATTTTCAGTTAGAAAAGTCGCGCAAATACGGTAATCCTCTAAGGGATTTTGACAAAGGTAACTCCGTTCTCTTAAAATCACCTTATTCGCCACACAAAAGAGGATACTAACGTAATATATATTTATTGCTTTAAGGGCATTGGTGGAAATTGGCTGGAATATTACCTCAAGTAAGTTCTACAGTAGTCGTTCCTGGGTGTGCGCATTCTAGCTGCATGTAGTCCAATAATAGAGTGCACGGTCCAAACTCCAATGACTATGCGGGTGTCTTGTCTCTTTAAGTTAAGTGGATACTATGTGCATTGCACATTTATAGACGGCCAAAGGGTGTTGGTTCCACTTGTCCTCTTGCATTCGATATAAGCTTACATGTTTGAAGGAGAACCCCAGTGTATTCCTGATATCAAAGTCTGGCTATGTGATGAATTGGCGCGCGAGCTCGCCAGCCTTGCATTCTACCTTGATTCCGCCATGAACAGGCACCGAGATCATATACCGAAATATCAAATTTTTCGAATTAAGAGATCAGCGGCATTAAGCAACAACTTTTAAAGTCAGCGTTTTTTTCTAAAAAGGTGTGCAATAATATGGAGGACAGAAGTTGAAAGAAATCCTTTTCTCGGGTTTTGATCCAGCCATATAAATATTTATGAATCCTCTTCAACTGACCGTGTCCAGTATTTATTCTTGGCTTAAGGGGACTAGTGTCATGAACTAGGTATTGTTAGTTTGTAATCGATTGTAGAAAATTCCGTGTACTGAGCCTCAAAAGTTCGCCAAGGAAAGGTTTCGTAGCTTTGTAAGCTCTTGTCATTATTTCTCCTGTTATCAGTAGAAAGCCCAGTCGTTGCAATTTGTTTATCAAACTTATGCTTCGTAGAAAGGAAATGGTCTTACCACCGCAATGTAAACCCAAGCGAGAGTCTTAGGCTCTAGATGCAAACTTTTACCGCTAGCCCTGATACAGTCAAGGTAGATTTTAGGATGCAATCGCCGGTAGGCCCACAACTTAATTTCCTGTCCTCACCGATGGTATACCATTTAAAGTCGTGTCCCCTTTCTAGTACAGTTTTGGTAGAATATACTCTAAAACCAAGATGACTGCACCAATATTGAAACTTATTTAGTAAGCCCGGTATTTCTGTCTATTTTGGCAAATTGCCAACAGTGATATTCCATAGTAGAGGCAGATCTCTTGAGGGTACCCCTACGGGGAATTTTTCGGCAAAAGAGTCGCTCTGTGGATGATATTAGTGGTTTGTTGGCACGCTTCCTGCGGTAGCATCCTACCAGATATTGTTTACTGAGCGTACGATTGTGCCCCTTAACTACTATCAAAGGTAAACTCTTAAATTTTCGGTTGTTTACCGTCAGAATCGGTGTGCCATCGACGTGGTGGGTGCGAAGCTGTATGCTGACATTAATACAATACCCTATAAGTTATTCACTACTCTGACATTGGAATATATGTAAGGGAAAAGTAAATCGACGTGAGGATCTGTAGCTGCTCGGGGCAGGTAACTAGCTAGACATGCTTGTCACCTTTTCCATCAACGACACCATCTAATGTGCTACAATTCGTATTAGCTTCTACGAATTTTTACTGCAGAAACAGAGTTAGCAAATGATAATTGGCGAATAGTTTTTGCATAAAGATTTAAAATTTGTTGCAAGTTCACAAGTGGTTGGCATAATATTCATATGTATTAATTTAGTTTTTTTTTCTGCTACCTACTTTTAATTGTTGTTAGTGTACTGATGCAACTATGTGCAATTGTAAGTGCAGGCATATACATACATAAATACATAAATGTAAATGCATACAAGCACATTTATTATGTTTGCATAAGTCTCCGTGGCACTTGCTGCAAGTAACTTTACATGTTGTAACTACTACCATTCATGCTTAAGTGTCTAAAAGTGCGCTCGCGTACGTGGCATAAAAACTTTGCATTTGGTAGCTTATTGAGTCGGAGTGACTTGTTTCGCACGCTTCTCAACTTTTTTATTAACACTTTCGTGGCTCTTTTGCTGCCATTCTTATGAAGTTCAAGCGCCTGGCAATCAAAAAAATAAAAAGTGTATAAAGCGAATAGAGAAAAGAAAAGAATGTATCGTTATACTTATAAACAAAAAGGAAAAGCTCCAAGCGCTTGCCCTTTTCAATTTTATTTCAAAAATTCTATGTGCTTTTAGACGTCGCGTCGTAGCTACAAATTTAAAAGCGAATTTTCTAATATCAGATGTTCTATTTTTATCTAATTGCTCACTGAACTTGCGCTACACACACGGTAGATAAGCTCGTTTGGAAGGTCAGTGCACATCTAATTTTGCCAACTCTATTTTCTTAAAATAATTATGTAGCTGCAAAAACACAAAAGCTAAATATAAACGATAACTTTTTAAATAGTTTTTGAATTTATTGGTTCTATCCAAGGGAAACTGCAAATATGCGTATATATATACATAAATATAGTATTGAAAGGAAGTCAACTGCATTAAATTACTAAAGTGCATTGAGTTGCTGATACGATAAGGTTTTGTGTAGCAGCCAATCTAAAGCTTCCGGACGAATACCCAGTAAGAAAATACTTTATGCGTAATGCAATTTTGTTACATATCGTCACCTGAGTGGAAGATCGACCTATCTCGGTCGCTTGTTCGAAAATGCCCTCAGAAAACTTTTCAAGCACGCCCTACTTCAAAATTTGATTGGAGAACGCCCTATCTCAGCTGCCGTTTCGAAAATCCCCTATCAATCTCAGCACATTTTCATTTTAATTTCTGCTGAGATAGGGCGCTCTTCAACTAAGTTCTGAGAAAAAGTGTTATTCAATCAATATGGCACAAATTAATTCCTTTTCTAATAATATCTGATCTTGGGTCGACAAAATCGAGCCAACAGTATGAAGGAGTCACCGGTTTAGTTGGCTACTTAACTGAGTTGGTACGGTTAGGTTACGGCAGTTGCTCAAATAAGAAAATGTAAATGCGGTTAATTTTAATGCCCTAGAGCTTCTCGGGTTCGTTAGGAAATGCTAGCAAGAACCGGTAGGGCAGGGCAGTTAAACATAATATGATGCGGGGATTCCAAATCGTCATCCTCCTGACAGCTGCGACATCGGTAGCGGCGACTTTGAAAGCCTAATAAAAAACTACAGCAATTTTAAAACATAAAGCAATTAGACATTCCCTGACTAGAGCCGCTTGACTATCACAATATATACATACATACCTACCTAGCTAACTGGCATTTCACTCTACAGCAGTAAGTCCTTAGTGCAACTAATTTTGCCTGAAATTTAGTGCAGCTGTATGGAAGCCTGAATTTAAATACATATGTAGTGTTGATAGACGACTCCCAGCCAAATACTCTAACTTCAAGTTTCGATCCGTCCATAAAAAAGTTCTTTGCTTTCTCTCTTTAGTCATCCCGCCCAACCCAGTCATATCTTGCGGAAAATGTAGGCAGAGAACAAGCTACTAAGAGCTATTTCGAAGAAGCAGTGATCAGTGATTCGAGCCTGTTAACTACTCGGATTTCTAGTCTTAGCCGATGAGTGTGCCAGTACAAATCGTAAATGTGGATTGTTGGAGAAAATGTTGAACCAAAATGTTTAAATTAAAAATCTAATTTCGGGCGGGACGAAGTTCGCCGCGTTTGCTAGTCTAATCTAATCTAAATTACAGTCATACATAAAATAGCATCACACTATAGCAAAAATAACTACAAAATGTTGCCAATTATTTAAAGCTATCAGCCATAAAATCCGATCTAATGTAAACAAAAAGTGTATAATTCCTTTGAATAAATACACAAAAGCAAGTACATAGTACACAAGTATAATCTGTATGTATGTACTACAGAAACAAAGTTTTGCCATGGCATTTATAGGGTGAACTATATGTATGCCTTTCACTTAAACATTAAGCGTTCACTTTCTCTGATTACTTTCAATAACAAAAGTTGACAAGATTTATTGCTTCGATTTTCGACAGTAATAGCATTTCATTGCGTTTGTTGGCCAATAAATTGCCAAATTAAATTCATCGAAACAGACTTTGATGGTTGCCAAATGAAAAGTCAATCTATCTGAGGAATGAGCTGGCGAGACAGAGCCATTTTTCAATGGAATTTCGCTTAATTATTATGGCTAGGGACAGTTCGTGCAGAATTCCGTTAAAATATATACGAAGTAATATACATAGTTAAGAACATAAGAAAGTAAAAGAAACCAAAGAAAAATGGCGTTTGTAAGTGGTTGCTTGTCAGTCGCGCGTTGGCAAAAATAGCAATGGCAACAAAAGGCCACTGGCGACTTTTTAGATATTGCTAATTCTCGGCGTTTCATGGGGAAAACACTCTCAAAGGTACACACTTACATATAACAATAACATTTTTACTTCTTCCAACATCAATTGTTTCTGCTGCTCGCTAACACCGTCCACCGTCGGTGAATAGTCGTCGTCATTGTGGCCTTGTATGTATGTGTGTGTGTGTAATAAGGCTCAGGTGTTCATCTTGGCCACTCATCAACCATCAACATCAATTGACATTAACCATGACTGTTGGCGCTTGGCCCAAGCTGTTGGCTTGTTACAGCCTGTTGCTTTTCAGCGTTTTGCGATTTGCTTTTTGGCTTCTAGCCTTATTTTCTTCTTTGTTGCTAGTTTGGTTTGATAGCGCGATTGCTGTTTTGTTTTTGCACAAGCTTCCCAACTCATTAGCGGGGCTAGTCGCCATAGATCCCATAAATGAATCAACAAGACTTAAGCGGCGGACATGATATCATTGCACAAGTAATGACTTCAAATGCGATGAGAATACAGACAAGAGTGATGGCTAGTATTTAATATAGCAAATAGCAGAGAGCCATCACGTATATCTACTAAATCAAAGAGCCTGTTGGGTGAAGAGCTGATGAGTTCTATTTAAAGAGAAAAACTTAGTAAAACACACATACATACATACACAAGAAAAACAAGTAAGAAAGTCTAAGTTCGGGCGGAGCCGAACATTAAATACCCAGCGCAAGTATTAAATATATGTTTTTTCACCTTTCCGAAACCTTCCGCTAGATGGTAAGCCCGGGTGTATCAATTTTGAGTAAATTAGCGTCCTTTCAATTTTAATATTGCAGTTTCAAGCATTTCTAAAATTTACCGTTATATGAAAAGCGGCCGTAATTTTAGTCTGATTTCAATAATTTTCAACGTTTTGCTTATATGTACCAAGCACAATAACCATACCGAGTTTGGTACAAATTGGTAGAACGGTTACCGAGATACATATATGTGATCATAAGTGGGCGGTGCCACGACCATTTTCCAAAATTTTACCATAAACGTATTTCTTGGTAAAGAATTGTTGTAAGCATCAATTTTGAATAAATTAGCTTCAATATTTACTGAAGATTTTATATTTCTCTAAATTACCGTTATATGGGATGTGGGCGTGGCTATCGTCCGATTTTAAAAATTTTCGGCAATTTTGTATGCCTGCGCCATGTTTGGAAGAAATTGGTGCAGCAGTTACCAAGCTATACACATGTAACCATAAGTGGGCGTGGCTACGCCCATTTTCCAAAAATTTATAATATTCTTATTTTTCGTCTAAAAATTATTGTAAATATCAATTTTGAGTGAATTATCTTCAGTAGTTACTAAAATATCGCAGTTTTCGTATTTCTGGAAATTACCGTTATATGGGAAGTGGGCGTGGTTACAGTTCGATTTCGCCCGTTTTCAATACCAACTTACCTTGGATTAAGGGAAACCTACATACCAAATTTCGTTGAGATATCTCAATTTTTGCTCGAGTTATCGTGTACACGGACGGACGGACAGACGGACAGACGGACAGATGGACAGACGGACGGACAGACAGACATGTCTTAATCGTTTTCTTTTTTCATCCTGATCATTTATGTATACATTTGTCTATATCTATCTCGATTCGTTTTGGCTGTTACAAACAACCGTTATGTGAACAAAATTAATATACCCTTGTGCACAAGTGCGCTCGGGTATAAAAAGATGCAGAATACCTTAATATTAAGCATCATGGTTAACGCTCAAATCTTTTTTTGAACAAAAACTTTTAAATTTTGCGAAAAATTCCGTTTTACAGTTTATCCATTAAAAGTATCAGTCCAGCGCCTGCGTCTTGACCTGGAGGCTGTGTTGGAGGCACAGCTGCTAAACCAAACGTAAAATACGTGATATTATTAAGATCACATTTATGTTAAAAACAATACATGAAATATTTGACAACGCTCCTAAATACAGTTCAGAAATAAAGGCGTATGCTTTATGCTTACTTCAATTAAATTATAATTTTAAAACATATGGCAACCCTATTTAAAATATTTTAAAACCAAAACCGTGTTAAACCTTTTTGACTAACACACGTATTGCCATATGGCAACCCTCTTAAATAAAGTTCAGAAGAAAATATTTTTTACCCATGTCAATTTATACCCATACTTTAATAATTCATTTGACTTATTAAATACTTTGGGTTTAACTTTTTACACAGGTGCAAAACCCTCTTTATTGTTATAAATGCTACTTTGCTTGACGCCCATATTTTAATATTTTATATAATTGAATTTAATTCCACTTTTCAAACTGATGGCAAATCTGTTCAAATTATTTGTAAACCAAAACCTCGTTAAACCTTTTGTTTGTGATACATATTTAGATTATCTAATGCTCTTAATTAAGATTGAATTTAATTATAAAATCAGGTGGCAACCCTCCTACATGCAATTTAGAAATAAAGTTTCTTCAAAGCAATTTTGATTTATATTCATGTTGAAGTAATTTATTTAACCTATTGCTTATATTGAATCTAACTTTGTAACAAGGTGGCAACCCTGTGCAAAATATTTTCAAACAACAACCTCTTTCGTCGGACATCCATATCAGGATATACATTTCAATTTGTCTGCCTTTATTTAAGTCGAACTTGCTTTTTGAAACAATTGCGATTTTTTTAATTTTTTTTTGAGATGGAATATTTTCAAAAACTAACTGTTTTTATCAAAAAATTTGTATTTCTTTTCATAGAGGATTTTGATGTGTGTATATGTGAATTTGTTTCAAATTTTTTTTCTTGCCCCATTCTCGATATACTTGGAAAACTATTAAATCGATTTGTTTTTGTGCTGTAAAGTTTATAAAAATGTATTAATCAACGTTCAAATTTCATATTTATTTATTATTTATGTTTATGTATCAACCCTAAAACTTTCCGTAACCGTAAACGTCCGTTTTGGTATGGAACGCCCCACATACAATCGTTAAATATAATCAACATTTTCGACTACCATAGTATGGATATCATTATTTTCCACTCGTATTCGCAATTGTATTAATTTACTTGAACTTTAATTAATTACTTGTTGTCACCACTTTATTGCCTCGTGCCATTCATTCGTTTTGCAATTAACTTCCTTACCTGCCTATGCCCGTATATTCAATCTCATATGTTCCATCGGCAATACACACACTTACATACACAATCTTTTTCGAAGTGTTCAACTTAATAGCCATCGCAGTTCCTTTGAATATTGAAATAGCCAAAGTAATTGATTCACAGCACGGCACCATTCATTTATTTTTATTGCTTCTCTGAAGCTTTCTTTGTTTGCATCATTTTATTCGAAGTTTAATTTATTTGTTGCGTAATTTAATTTCGTATATATATTTTCTTTTGTTTACATAAATAGTCTATTTTGTTTAGCTGTTTTCCGGTGAGCAAATATTTATTTTATTTTCCCTCCAGGTAGGAGAGGGCGAATACTAGGTAAATAATTTATATTCGCGTAATAAAATTTTAATTGCACCATTAAAAATGTTTTCTTTGCCAATCTGTTAATTGTCTGTTGCAGTTAACACTCTAGATTAATTGTTTCACATGGCAGAATACAGCTTCTCTGTCTGTCCAGTAAAAATGATGTATATTCTTCCATATAAATATGTATAGATTTTGATTTTTTTTCATGCGTTATATGGAAGAAAATGCGAAACACCCTTGACAAAAAAATTCTCAAAAATCAACGGTAGTTTTTAGAAACTTGAAAGTTGCGCCTTATTATACTAAAACTTAATGGGCTATCAAACTGCATACCCAAAATTTAAAGTTGAATTGAAAAGTTTAAAATTTTGATAGAAATTTTTTGGTATTTCTTGAATTCTCCCGAATTCCATATGAAATAGATAACATCGGTTCTGCTGGTTCTGCTGTAGAATGAATTATATTTTTATAAAAAAAAAAAAAAAAAATGGTATAGAAAATATAAATCAAAAGAAAACGTCAAAACGTCAGGGTATTCATATTTTTGACGCTGACTGTATATACTTCAAAATAAATATGTATGTGTTTGCAAATGAGTGATGTATAAAAATTCTACGTCGGAATTTTATTTTCTGCTACAGTTTTTCACGTCATTTACTCCGAAGGCTTTATTAAAACTGTAAACTATGCGAATTGTTTATAATTTTTTCGGTTCTTCGCAATTTATCTGAAATTTTGAGGGCAAACGATATACGTGATTAAGTGGAATCACGGAATCACATTTAGATTTAAGCTGAATAACGGTAAATTACAAATATCTCGAAAACTTATCCACAGAAAAAAAATTAACTCCATAGAATCTAATTATTATGTCTCCGGGGACGCTTGGTTATTAAGAGGATATTTAAGGCGATAAGACCATCGGTAAAGTTCATGACATCGAAAAGTATTTGCTATTTCATATCACAGCATTACTATTCTAGGCCCAAGAAAGTTTTTCAAACCGCTTTAGCTTTTCTGCGCGATTTTTGCATTGGCCAACGTAAAATTTCTCCTCAGACATTGGCGAGTATATAAACGTTATCCGATTCCAAATTTCTAGGAGACCATCTTCGTTTGATATTCTTTCATAAAACCGAACTGCACTGAATTAAACAACAATCTTACATTGAAGGAACAACAAAATTCTATTTTCGCTTTTCCACAAAACTCAAAACTTTATTTCTTATTATGCTTTTTGAATAATGGAACAATAATTGCACTTTGGTGGCTCCGTATAAGTTACGAGCAGACGCGGATACTTTCGTAGACTAGACTCCAGTTTAAGATTTACGAAATATTACCAAAAATGTAGCTGATAAAATAATATTTATGTAAAGCCCACTAAAGATTTTTCTTTTATATTTCGTGATTTAAATGCCTTGTTAACAAGTTGCATAGACTCTGGCATTCCGCATTCAAAGTTGCTGGAAAAGCTTCCAAAAAGATTACCAATTTCTGTCTACTTTATTTAAAAGTCCTCATTATGCTCCCCATTTGCTCCATTATAATTTTTTTTCGTTCAATTATATGTTTTTAAAGTTAGAGTTTTAATTTAGTATTTTAGTTAGAGTTTTAAATTTTTTCAGCCACGAAAATACAGATCCTGGTTATGACATTCAAATTGCCACGTTGGTAAGGTCAGATGAAGGCAAGCATAAAAATGAACACAAAAATATACATACTACACACATATGTTTGGCGTGTTTATACGTTCTATGGGCATATGCATGTACAGTGGTCCACAAAATAATAGGAGTGCCATATTTTGATCAGTTTTGGCTTATGTTTGTTTATCACCGAATAAATTCAGATTTCGATCTTTGTACAAAAATTATTAAAATTCTCTTAATTTTCACCAAAATTTCAAAATTTAATCTTCAGAAATGGTATGCAGTTTTGTAGCGCATTGAATTCTAGTCTTATGAAGTGCAAGTTTCAAGCTGGTAAAAAAATCCCGGTGATTTTTGGATTTTTTTTTTGCTGGCAGTGCCCCCCATAACATATTTTATATGGAAGAAACGTTAAACACCTTCAACCGAAAAATTTCTCAAAAATCAAAGAAATTTTTTACCAACTTGAAACTTGCGCTACTACTAGAAATAAAGGGGCTACTAAACTGCATACCAACATTAATTCTAAAGATTTCTAAAGATTAAAAAGTTTTAAAATTTTATGAAAATTTGGTAAAAATTAACAGAATTTTCACAGTTTTTGTACAAAGTTTAAAATCTTAATTTTTATGGTGTTTATTGTATAACTAGCTACACTTTTACAAAAAAATAATAAGCACTAAATAAACAAAAGATAAATAGCCAAAACTGGTCAATATATCGCACTGCCATTATTTTGTGGACAACTGTATTTTTGTATGAAAAATATATTAAAGCCTCCGGACAACCGACCAGTGGCAACTTATATAATATTTACCAAGCATGTCCACTGGTATTTTATGAAATATTTCATATGCCATAACCCTCAAATAAATAACTATACGCACATAAATGACATACATATCTACAAACACACTTATTACGTAGCTACACTGTTTATTTATTACGCAAAAGAATGAAATAAAAAAAAAATTTACTTAAAATAACAACGAGCAGGAAGCATACAACAAATGCACACAGGAAATGAGTGTACGAAGGCAACGGTATCGCAACGCTGCACAATGCTCCCTAAGCGCCATAACGTCATATTTTTTAAGAGGCAATCATGTTAAATATAAAATTTAATAGGTTTATTCCTGTGATTTTCAACATTGCAGACAATATCGAGTGGAGTGCCTTAGCTGTGCTGTGCGCGGACTTCGAAAAAATTAAAAGTGGTAGATTTTACATACAAAAATTTTTTGAAAAGAAACAATGTTAGATAATTTTTAATAATTTGGGATAAATGAAGGCAAATTCAGGTACACTGAACCAAAAGCACAATGATATTTTCAACCAAGTTATGGTTTGATTTTTTCATGGTCAATAAGCCGATTGTAAGAAATGTGATTCAAGCGCGGAGGTGCTTGCTGTTATTTGTTGGCTTCCAGCAGTACGAATGTCGTCAGCGCGACACATAATTTTTATTTATTTTTTTCTGTTTTTGGTTTTTCTTAATATTAGGAAAAAGCCTCTGAGAAGTGCAGAACCAAATCAAACGACGAAGAAAATTGATTCAACTCGAACATTTGAAGACACATTTATAAAGTACAAAGTTTTTGTACAAAGTTTGAAATCTGAATTTATATGGCGTTTGTTATATAAATGAGCTAGACTTTTATGGAAAAATAATAAACATTAAATAAACAAAAGAAAAATAGCCAAAATTTATCAAAATGTTGCTAGCTTATAGTATATTCATGCGTTGCAAAGTATTATACACAAGTTGAAAATAATTGAAAATAATCAAATAATTATATTAATCTTGCATTTAAAAAAATTAAAAAATAATTGAAAATTATAGAAAATAATAATGTAATTAAAATTATATAATTAATTTTCTTTTTTGAAAGTAATTAATTATTAATCATTAAAAAGGTTAAAATAAGGGTATTTAATCATTAAACGGCTACCCAAAAAAAAATGCTTTACTTAATAATCACTATGATTATTAATCATTATTTAACAGGTCTGCTCTGCACTACAAAATTGTTTGATTAAAATTAGTTTTGAAATGCTTGAAATTTGCAACTCATTCATTTGGCAGTCTCCCACACACAGCTGATAGAGATATTGTATCTCACTTTTAAATTGGTAATGGGCAGAGTTAACTTTTCATATTTATTTTAGGTGTGTTCGATGACAAAATAGAGGGCGCTGCGTCCAATATTCGGTCGACATAATCGCCCAGCAGAGTCGTTAATTCGAGCAACCATGGATCGGTTTCGCACCACATTTACTCTAATGGATAATGCGCATCCTCAGAGATGCCGTACAGTGCGCACCGAAGACGCTATTGCTGCTGTGAAGCAGAGTATCGAAGAATACCCGAATGGGTCCATCCGCCACTTTTTCGTGTTTCTCGTAACGTTTTCGTGCTTGAATTGGAGGATGTTGATGTGGAAGACCTTTGGTTCCAACAAGACGGCGCTACATGCCATACAGCCAACGAAACAATCAATTTATTGACGGAAACTTTTGGTACATTATCTCGCATCCTGGGCCTGTGGCGTGGCCTCCACGATCGTGCGATTTATTGCTGGCATACGGGCCCAACTGCTGCAAAAATTGGTCGAAAATTCAGCCTCTCGGCTGGAATTTATTCGAACCATCCGCGGCGGTCACTTGC
>NW_023463861.1:0-12546 GCF_013731165.1 Rhagoletis pomonella | reverse complement strand
CTGGGTATCCGGAAAACTCGAACGACGGCTCTTCATCCCCAATCAGACGGCATGGTGGAACGGTTCAACCGAACCCTGGAAGAGCATTTGCGGAAGGTCGTGGACAAGAATCAAAAAGATTGGGATGTCCGCATACCCTTGTTCCTGATGGGATAACGGTCAGCAGTGCATGAAACAACGGGTAAAACTCCTGCAAGGGTAATATTCGGCAGTGAGCTCCGTTTGCCTAGTGATCTGAAGTTTGGGGTGACTGGTGATGCTAGAAGGATTGGAAAAGAGACGTCAAACATCCTGGAAGAGGAGCTGAGGGAGATACATGCTCTTGTGAGACAGCGCACACAAATTATGAGTGACAAGATGAAAGCCAGGTATGATAAGGCGATGAATTCCGAGGGTTTCCAGGAAGGAGATTTGGTGTTGCTGTACAATCCACAACGAAAGAAACGTTTGTCCCCAAAACTTCAATGCAACTGGGAAGGTCCGTATAAGGTCGTAAAACGGCTAAATGACGTAGTGTATCGGATCCAGACCGTTGGGAGACCAAGAAACAAGATGAAGGTGGCGCACTTGGAAAGGCTTGCAGCGTTTGGAACCGCAAGTGTGTCTGATCGGGACGATCGGGACTTAGGTGGAGGGCAGTGTGGCGAATACTGTGGCAACACAAACCGAACAACGAGAAATAGGCAGAATGTTCGAAGAATGACGTAGAATGTTCCACAAAGAGAAACGTCAAGTTGGATGAACACTGCGAACAGCGAGAGAAAGAGAATGAGCGATAAACTTCAGAATGTTCTAGAGTTGCCATAAGTGCCAGCGCAGGTATATAAGGGCGCCGCCACCGCGAGGTGAGTTAGTTACAAGTCAGCAAGCTACAAGTAAAGTGAGCAAAGAAGCGAGTTGCGAATAAGCAAGCTATAAGTTTAATTGTGTGTAACAAGTTCAGTAAAGCGTTGTAATTGCTTTAACAAGTATTGTAGTATTTTTACTGTATTAGCAAGTATTGTAAAATTGTTTGTTGTACAATAAAGTTAATTGTACTACAATTCGGTCATCGTTAGCATTTATTTAACAATCCAGCGATACGAGCCCAAGTATATTTGGGAAATCCTTCAGCGAAGACCTTTGCCATTTAGATGGTAAATACCATCACAGAGCCAGCACGATAAGTAGCGTTCAGATTCGCTTTTAATTTGTCAGTTATCAAGATCACACTTCATATTGAAAGATTTAATAACACTTATGTTAATAAAAAGACAAGCAAAATAAGTTTAACACAACACACACAACAATCTAGGAGCTGATGTATTTAGCTTAAAATATATGTAGCGAACAGTTTGAGTATCACTGTATTGTGACACTTAATAAACGCAGCGCAAACAGCTGTGACAAGAAATACTAAACGAAGTAAACAAAAAGAGCAAAAAGAAATGTGCAAAAACAGAAACGATCTCAGTTAAATACAAAGGAATAAAACAACAACAATGATAACAACAAATGAAATTTAATATAAACCACAAAAATCACAAAACTTTCACTTAGCTTCGGTTATTATCACACTAAGATGCTCGTAGGCACTTTTTATAGCAACTTTTACTCAAAATTAGCACAATAAACTTTGCAAAATACAAAGACCAATCAAGGCACAATATAAGTAGAACTTCACAGCTTGACGTTTGCGGAGCTAAAATGCAACACATACATAAAAAAACCTAAGGCATTTGAATTTCATCATCCGCGTCTTTGCTATCCATCTTTACGCTATCACAACAAAATCATTGTACTTTCATTTGAATGAGACGTTTTTGGGTAGGAAATGACGTTTTTTCAGACCAAGAGGGACGTTTTCTCATGCCGAAGACCTGGAAACACTGTCTGTATGTGTGATCGGAATGAGAGAACAAGTATATGTGAGTACTCACGAATGTGAGACCCCATGGCTGCCAACTTTCCTAAAATAACCAAAACTTGGGACAAATCAAAACATCAAAATTTTTTTTCGGTAAAATTTAATAAGCTTCTATACTACATTAGTGATCAGTCCAAGATATAAGTATTCTTGTATTTATCAAAAACCAAAATAAATAGTAACGCACTAATAACGATTTTAAACTTTTATAGAAATTTTCACTTTAATTCATTCAAGATATATATTTTATTTGAAACAATGCATTTATACACATATGTATGTACAACTGATGGTTTTTTATAAACATATGATCTCTAATTTTATCAAATAAAGTTTAACTGCTAAATTATAAAATAAACTTTTTTTCATAAGAGTTTACAGAATTTAAATGATTTAGCAGGATTCTAGCGATTTTTGTTTATTAATCTGGCGGGACGGCAGAAAGAAAAATGGCAACACTGGTGGTGAGTACCGACTTGCTTGCGCGCATATTAGCTGTTTTGTAATTCACTTTTGCATTGTCAGCGTTCAGTAGAGCTGTAAAAGTAACGAAATTTCGGATACCCGTATGTATCGTTACTTTACTCGTTACTTTTGATACAAGCACTTGCACCTCACAAGAATCATCGCGGCAAAACTTGCAGCGTAAAAGCTGAAGCACAACCCCGCCGAACGGCAAATTTTTCGTCGCGAATGTTCGCCGAAATAATTAAAACACACTAGGGGTATTCTCCAAATCTTGCAAAGCCATTGCACGTAGCACGGATTGCACGGATTGCATAAATTGCAAACACACAACAAGAAAATTCATGGGAAACAACATTTCCTATCGCTACAAAATATGCAACGTCGAAACCCATGTATATATTTTGCAAAATAGCATAGCAAGATAATAGCGACCCTGTGCTAGTTGTTTTGTTGTTGGAATTGCTACATATTTCTCTCATTCCTCTCATCTCGCTCACTTAATTTTTTTTTGCTGTCTCTTGTTATTGTATTTGATACATAATTTCGCTGCTTGCTCCCCATGCATGCTACCACTTTGCAATGGGGTGTTCTCGTACTCTTCGAAATTTGGAATAGTATTTTTGCATTTCGTGCAATCCGTGCATCGTGCAAGACTTCGAGAATACCCCTACTGATTTATATGAGAACGCGCACAACCAAAGCAATCGACGAAGTTTGCTCGACGACTGTTCGCGACGATAGATTTATTTCTATCGCCGCGGTCAACGGCAACGACAAAAAAAGGCCATGATGACCATACTTTAAAAGTTATCGTAATTTTTGTTTAAAAGTAAAATAATATACCTTCTATTTTTCTATCAGAGATTAATTTAGTAAAACGTAAGTTTACTAGTAGTTATATTTAAAGGCTATTTCTATATTTTAAACTTCTTTTTGCTGGTATTTTCCCTCTTCGTTGTAAAAGCTTCCTATTTGAAACATGGTCACCTTATCAGCTGACAGCATTCGAACCGCTCGATACCGCTCTATTTGTGTTTCAGTAAGCGAATTAGCCGGGTATTGTGTTTCAGTAAGCGAATTAGCCGGGTATTGTGTTTCAAGCATATCGATTCGAACAATTTGATACAGGCCGCGTTTCTTTATACATTCCGGATAATCCCATTTCACAGCCGGAATAAACATAATGCGTTTGAAATATACGTCAACATATCATCAGGAACGTTCTAAATAATGTATTGATTCTCGTTGATGGTACATATACATACGGAACATACGAGCAGTGTGACCACATGATCGCAAAAAGCGAAGCTAAATTCCATTTTAAAAAAGGTTAGAAAAAGTTATACGCTATGAAGATTGAAGTTAAAAAGAAGTCAGTATGTTAATTCCTTAGAAACTCGATTCTCTTCTTCTTCAGCTGCGTAACCATTTGCTGGATGTTCGCGATTACGTTTTAGTTCATAGTTTTGATTATCATATCGAATTCATCTCTGTTTATTGCTTTGTCCATTATTTCTCGATACGGTCCGCAAATCTTAAATAATTCTCGTCAAAACACAGAATAGCCTGTATCAGGCCAATAACGGCTCATAACTTAAAAATATACCAAAAGTCGTTTAGGATAAGTAAAATGCAAAAATTTGAATATTTTCTACATCATAGTACACAAGTACTACGCCAAAAATTAAATTGCAAAAATACGTTTTAAAGCAAAATTCTTAGTATTGTTTTTTAAAAAGCGGAGACAGTATTTTCTCAAGGAACTTTGTCCTTTTATTGTAATATTTCAACGGTGAATACTGGTTTAGAAATATTGAAGCTTTTTAGCAAGCTAAGGTACTTATTTTTATAGTTCCGGTTCGAATTTTATTATGAAGATTTAAATAAAAAAAAATGCCAAAAAAAAGCCACGAAGTCAGATTTAAATTTCTGAGGCTATGACATAAAATAAAATGCTAAATCAAGCTTCGAAAAGGATAACCTGGTCACACTGCATGCGAGTAACGAGACTATTATGTGAGTAACGAAACGAATCTTGTAGCGTAAAGAAATGTTCGTTCGTTCATATGAACATATATACAAATGTATACACGCAACTTTTTTTGTATCGATTCGAACAATTTGATATAATCAAGCACTTCTACCCAGTGATGGAAAAGTAGGCACAATAGTCCATTTTTGGCCCTTAAATTCTTAGAGGCACTTTTGGTACAATTAATCATGTTTTGGCACTATCATAAAATATAGAAGTTTAGCATAAAATGCCAATACACTGGGTGTCCCAGAAGTAACCTGCCAAACTTGAGGAGAAGGCAGGTGGGGTGGTGAGCTCCCTGACAAGCAAACATTTTTCAGGTAAAAGTGTCACCGTTTTTGAAATATTTAAATTTTTTTGAGTTAAAGAAAAATCGTGCCTTTTCATGTATTTTCCTTAACTGCATCTACAAACAAGCCTATACTTAGTAAATTTTTTATTAAAATACTTTCAGATAGTTGCTTCTCCATACTCAAATGCAATGTAGTTAAAATACATTAAGGAACCATTATAAAATTAGGACCATATTGCGATTTTTAACTTTTTGATATTTTCTTCCCCAGCTTTGACTATCTCTGGTGAAAAAAGATGTACTGAGCTATAACTTTACATTGCATAAAAAAAATTGGTCATTTAATAAAGATTTCAGAAAGGTGCCACTCTTACTATTTCGAATAGAAAACAAAAAAAAATATAGCCGCTTTTGTGGGTAAAGGACTGAGACACGCTAGAATGTATTTAATAGATTTAAATTTAATTTGGTCCTGTTACCGACCAATGACATGCTAAATAGTATAAAGGTACATTATTACTAGCTCCTGACATTATTTTGTGTTACTTACCGGAAATAATGAAAGTGGATTTTGTGAAATTGGACCCTTCGAACATTGTGTTATTAATACTATGACAGAGAACACGCAGTATACGTCGCATGAATATGCGGATATTCACCTAATTTACGGTGACGCTTGCTGTAAGGCCAGAGCTGCTCAAAGACTCTATGCAGAGCGATACCCAAATCGTCGGCATCCGGGTCGTGAAGTATTCCCCCGCACCCATAGAGAAATTTCTGAAGGTAAATAATTTTTACACCTTTCTTGTTTGAAGCCATTCTTCTTTTAATTATCATTTTTAACTTTTTTAAGGTCGCATACCTGGAAGGCGTGGCGGCGAGACAGGACGTCCTGCAACGGTAGATGTAAAAGTTGTGTTAGAGGAATTGGAACTAGCTCCATCGATTTCAGTGAGAGTGATGGAAAGACGGACTGGAATACCAAAAACTACAGTTCACAAAGCTTTAAAATACCATCCCTACCACATTCAACGTGTTCAGACTCTACAAGAAAGAGATTACCTGTCGAAGGTTAAATTTTGCCGTGAAATGTTGCGAATGCATTATTCAGGCTCCAACTTTCTTAATAAAATAATTTGGAGCGATGAATCATCATGCAAACGTTATGGTTATTTTAATTTACATAACCTTCACAGTGGGCAGATAGACAATCCTCACGAAATGAGATAAGACCGATCACAGTACCGGTAGAAAATAAATATATGGTGCGGTATTTTTAATTGTCGGATATTGGGATCTGTGGAACTGCCGCCAACGCTCAACTCCCACAGTTATTTAAAGTTCCTTCAGGAACGGCTTCCAACTCTTTTAGAAGATGTACCCCTAAACCTGCGGCGAAGACTATGGCTGCAAAATGACGGGTGTCCTGCTCACTACGGGCGTGAAGTAAGAGCTCATTTAGACGAAACTTATCCTCGCCGATGGATTGGACGATACGGGCCAATCACGTGGCCCGCTCGAACGCCAGACCTGAATCCATTCGATTTTTGCTACTGGGGCTGTCTTAAGGACAAAATTTATTCAAAAATAATTCAAAACGAAGAGCATTTTCGGGAACAAATAAATGGCGCTGCTGCTTATATAGCCCAATTGAGTTTAGGACCTCTAAAAGCGTATTTTCTTAAAAGGTGCCGAGCTTGTATTAGAGTAGAAGGTCGCCAATTTGAGCATATTTTATCAAGAAATGAATAAATTTTTCTTCAAACAACTCATGTATATTTTATTTCACGTGAACCATCCTTTACAAAAAATATTGATAGATATAGCCCTTGTTATTGACTCTAGTCCGAATTCCGGTAAGTAACATAACATAATGTCAGGAGCAAGTAATAATGTACCTTTGTACTATTTAGCATATCATTGGTCGGTAACAAGACCAACTTAAATTTAAATCTATTAAATACCTTCTAGCGTGTCTCAGTCCTTCACCCACCAAAGCAGCTATAACCTTTTTTCTTCTATTCGAAATAGTAAGAGTGGCACATTTCTGAAATATTTATTAAATGAGCAATTTTTTTTCGTAATGTAAGGTTATGGCTTAGTACTTTTTTTTCACCAGAGATAGTCAAATTTGGGGAAAAAAAATAACAAAAAGTTAAAAATCCCAAAATAGTCCTCATTTTATAATGGTTCCTTAATATATTTTTACCACATTGCATTCGAATATGGAGAAGCAACTATCTGGAAGTATTTTACATTAAAAATTTACTAAGTATAGGCTTGTTTGTAGATGCAGTTAAAGAAAATGCATGAAAAGGCGCGATTTTTTTTAATTAAAAAAAATTTAAATATTTCAAAAACGGTGACACTTTTACCTGAAACATTTTTGTTTATCAGGGAGCTCATCCCCCCACCTACCTTCTCCATAAGTTTGGCAGGTTACCTCTGGGACACCCTGTATAACAAGAAATTACATACCACATTATAGATTAAAAAATTACACAAAGTGAAAATTAAAAGAACTTACAAATTAAAATAAGGGCTGTGAGAATTATTTGCAAACCGCTGGATTCTGTTGTGAATATGCAGTACGAAAAGTAAGTTTTCGCCACAACAAGCTTTTAATTCAGAACTTCTGGAAAGATTCTAAGTTCGCAGTTTTATAGTTTATTAAATGAGAGTGCCAGTTTCTGCAATATCCCGATGATATTTCATATTTTTTTCTGACGGTGTCATTCATTTTGATCCACTTAAAAAAATTTCGAGCACACTTTATATGGAAAAAATTCATAACATCGAAAACTTGGAATCCCCCTAAAAATTCTCAATTCAAAGTATTTTGTTGCGAAAACCTGTCGAGTTTTATAATTTTTGTACAAAGTTTGAAATGCCGATTTGTGTACATTTATTGTGTTTATTAAATTATGAATTAGACTTTTATTTAAAATCAATTAAAAAATAATCATTGAAAATAATAGGCGAAACTGGTCAAAATATCTTACTGCCCTTACTTCGCATATAGGTACATACATATGAGTGTAAGAATGTCAGAATAGCTGTACTTCGGTGTATTTCACTTCCGTAATTGGAATTCGGTTTACTATGAATTTATGACGGTTCGTCTGACTTGCAAGTCAACTCTGTACGTGTTCACTCGCCTTTCGACTACACACAGTTGAGTCATACCAGAGTCATGTCGGTGTAACTAACACATATTTATTTTTACTTAACACAACCACACCGACTCGCGATTCAGACGCACCGTGTATGCCGCTTATAAAGAATCACTCATAAAAGTGATTTACTGTAATAATTTAGTTAATTAATAATTTTTATACTAAGAAATTATTAGTATAAAAGAAATTTAATTTTGTGGCACTTTCATATTCTTTTCGACACAATTTTTGAAGACCTTTAGGCACATTTTGAAATTTTGAAATTCCATCCCTGCTTGCACTCACACGAACACACTTCAGTATCGATACGAAAAACAGTTTCGTTACCGCACAATATGTTGTGTTGTATTGATTGAGGTTGATGGTGCATATACGGAACATGCGAGTAAAGAGATTATTATGTGAGTAACGATTCGGTACTTCGAGTCAGGGGTTGTATTCGTTACTCATTAACGAATACATACGGTTTGCTACAGCCAGCGTTGCCAGGCTGACGTTTTTAACGTCATTTGGACGTTTTTTGTATCCTGTTGACTTTAGGACGTTTTTTGTGTTAAAAATTACGTTTTTTAACTTCTCAGTAATTTTTCTCTGTTACTAAATCTTGTAAGTAGAACTGATTTTGAATTATTTTCTTAATAAATCTTTACAAGCTTTGTTTTTTTTGCAGCAGCTTCTTCAAAACATATATATTCTTTGGACACAAGTGATGTATTGCAACACGCACGCTCGCAAAAGGACCAAAAAAACAGTAGTAGCATAATAAGTCAGAAAAAAGTAGGCGACTTTTTTAAGGCTTCATTGAAAATGTTATGAACGCAAAAAAGGCTGAAATACTGGTATGTTCGTTCTTAGCAGAACGTAATTTAGCATTTTCGAAACCGAGCACCTAACCAAATATCTACAAGAAAAAAAATCTATATATTAATACGCTAAAATAAATTATGTCTCCGTTCGTTTCGCGATTCTACCGAACCGATTTCAAAACCAAAAACACCATTGAAAAGGCTTTTTATGCTTTCCAAATTGGTTGAAAATTACGGCCTAAACCGTCGTTTAAACATTTCCGATTTGTGTATAGATGTTGCTGCAACATGTTCAATTTGAGATGTTTCGCATATTGTTTCACTTCGCATTTGAAATTAAGCTTTGAAATAAAGATAAATATGAAGATGAAGAAATAAATGATAACGATGAAGTCAAAAAAAAAGAAAAAAAACGTGAAGATAAAGACGAAAATAGAGACATTGACGGATAAATAAGAATTAGGGTAACTGAACGGGTAAGAACATTTCTTGAATTTATGACGTGAAACTTCTTTAGGCAGTATGTTGGTTGGGATTAAAAGTCAAATTCCAGGGGAATAACCCAGCAAAAAATGGGTAATCGCTTTTAGTGGTAACGTGTTCTAGAAAGCATAGCGTTATAATGCCTTCGAATTTTTTCGCTTCTTTTAGGCATTGCCAGTAATGCAAAGTAGAATGTCCTACAATATTTTATTTATCTCGCTTCTTCGTTTCATTTCGGGGAATGCAAAGTAGAATGTCCTATAATATTTATTTTTTAATTCGTTTCTTTGCTTAATTTCCGGGAATGCAAAGTAGAATGTCCTACAATATTTTATTTGTTTCGCTTCTTTGCGTCATTTCAGGTAATGCAAAGTAGAATGTCCTACAATATTTTATTCGTTTCGCTTCTTTGCTTCATTTCGGGGAATGCAAAGTAGAATGTCCTACAATATTTTATTTGTTTCGTTTCTTTGCTTCATTTCGGGGAATGCAAAGTAGAATGCTGCATCGTAGTCAGCTGAAAAATGGAATGAATATCCAAAAATTCTTTTTCTACCGTTACTTTCTGTGGAAATTTGTCTCGCATAAAAATCATGTTTTGCTTTGTTCAATTTGCAGCGAAGTTGAAGTCAGTCAATGAAGTGACGTACAAGAGTGAGGAAGTACAATTTTAAGCTTAATTAAATATGCATGTATGTACATACAGATTTTAAAGAAAATCTAAATACTTAAATACATACATATGTACGCTGATTTATAAAAATTTTAATTAATTTGAACCTTTTAAGACATTTTCTGATTTCAATTTAATATAGATAAGTATGTACTTATCTAGGCATTCTACATTAGTTTCTCTGTAAGGCATTCTTTGTTCGCTTCTCTGGATTCTGTTTATCCATGCGTTCTACCTTCGTTTGAAGGTAATGCTGCGGGTAAGGGCTTACCTCCAATGACATGCCCATGTTAAAATAAGGCCTTCTTGAAGCGAAACGGTAAGCGATTCCCATCGCCTAGCTCGTTTCCACTTTCGTTTCTGTGGTAATCGTGTTTTTTGCTGGGAATGCACATGGAAATGCTTCTCAGTGGTTTAGCGGTTTGAAAATAAAAACAAAAACAAAGATGCCTAGAGATACAGGCAAAAACGAAGATCAAGGTAAATTTAAACACTTTAAGGTAAAGGTGAAGAGGAATATGCAGAAATAAAGATAAATATGAAGAAAAGGATGAGGATGAAGATCGATATTTTTTCGATATAAAACTCGATATTGTTATCGATATAAAACTCGATATTTTTATCGATATAATAATCGATATTGCTATCGATAAAATAATCGATATTGTTATCGATACTGTTATTGATTAAATAACCGCTATTGTAATCGATATAATAATCAATATAGTAATCGATATTGTTATCGATACAATAATGGATATTGTTATCGGTATAAGAATCGTTTAAGTAATTGATTTTGTTATCGATTTAGTCATTTACATATATTGTTATGATACTGATACTGATTATTGTTATATTTATCGCTGAATTAATCGATTTTACAATCGTTGTATTTTTCTATATGTGTATGGATATTGTTATCGGTATTTTTATCAACACAGTTATCAACAGGGTTATCGATACACTAATCGGAACATGGAATGTGATCACATAACATGACATCACATCACATTTTATCACATGATATGAAGAGACATCACATGATTTTGCATCACATAATATGATATCACATCACACGATATCATGTGACATGACATTATATGATATGACATCACATGACGACATCACATGATATGACATCGTATGACATGACATGGCATTACATGACGTGGCATCACATGATATGACATCATATGGTATGACATCATATGACATGACATCAGAGGATATGACAACACATGACATGACATCCTATCACATCACATAAAATCACGTCACATCTTATCACGACATCGCACCTCATCTCATCTACGTGAATAGAAAAAGAAAAGGATGTAAGCAAAGATGTGAAAGATAAAAACAAAGATGAAGACCAAGGTAAAGTTACCGATTTCAAAACCAGAAACACCGTTGGAAAGTAATTTTCTGTAGATGAGGAGAGTTTTTATAGTTTCGAAATTGGTTGAAAATCGTCGTTTAAAAATTTCCATATTTGTTATCGGTTGTTTTAGCAACCTGTTCAATTCAAGCGTTTCGCATTTTGTTTTACTTCGTATTTGAAATTAAACTAAACTAAATTAAGACAGATATGAAGATGAAGGAACAAGTGATAACGATGAAGACAAAAAAAGGCAAAAGTGAAGATAAAGACGAAAATTGAGATAAAGGCGAAAATGGAGACTGTGAGAAATACATAAGAATTAGGTTAAAAGATAGGCATCGAAACAAAATCAGCCATAAAGGTTACTGAAATTTATCGAATAATCGAAGTTTATAATTATCGAAATTTATCCATGCTTATTAAGTTATCGCAACGTATCGAATTATTCAAACTGATCAATGTTTACTGAGTTGTCGAAATTTATAGACACAGAAACTTAGTTGTCCAAATTTACGGATAGTTATCGAGCTATTAAAAAGGTGTGGATTAACGAAATTTGTCAAGTTAAAGAAATGTATCAAGTTATCGATATTTATTGAATTATCATTATTTATAGACTTAACGAAATATATCGAGGTGTCGTAATGCATGGAGTTCTTTGAACTTACAGAGTTATCGATAATTATTGATCTACTGAAATTGGTTGGTTCGACGAAGCGAAGTTTATGGAACTTTCAAAATATATCGATTTATCAAAATTTTAACGTTATATAAGCTTATCGATTTATCACTGCTTATCGAACTTAATCGTCTTAACAGAGTGTAACGAGTTATCTAAATGTTTAGATAGTTTTCGAGAAATGTGATGTCAAAAGTAAAAATTTATAAAGGTATCCACAGTTTTTACATTTTTGAGTTATCGAAATTTATCGAGCCATCGAATTTCACAGTTATCGAAATTGGTCGGGTTAAAGAGTTTTGTTAGTTATCAAATTTTAGTGTTCTTGAAATTCAGCGAACTATCGATATGTATCAAATCTTTGAAATTTATCGATAAACTTGAATATATCTGGTCAATTCCAAGTCCTGCCGAAGTCCTCCAATGACCTTCTCAGATAAAAAAGAAAATTAGTTACGTGTTAGCAGAAGATTTTCCGGTTAGTTAATGTGTACCGTATAAGTATCGCTACGTGCTAAGTTAGAAAACCTCTCCAAGGCTTCTAAAACTAGAAAAACTGTCGAATTTCGACAGTAACTGGCACTCTAGTATATATTAAAAACCAACGCGATTCTTTAGCAACTTATAACTGGCACATCATAACCCTG
>NW_023463860.1:0-12551 GCF_013731165.1 Rhagoletis pomonella | reverse complement strand
ATCAGCAAGAAATGATTGCGAACTACGAACAAAACAAAAAAACATACGCATTCCTTTCAAGTTCTAGAAGAAGCAAACACCGAAGTATTCACGGTAGGACAAACTTTAATAGTTAAAAGCTGAGATATTTATATAGAAAAAAGTGCCATGTAAACTGTCAAAAACATCAGAGTAGCGATACTAAATAAAAAAAAAAATTGATTTCCATCAGGAGTTGTCCCAGTGGGAAAATGGGAATGTAATTCCTTTTTCTACCAAAAAAGGATTAACAACTACGGTTGGACGAAAAGATGCAGCGCAATGTGAGCGAGCGGATTATGTGTAGTTTTGAAGCCACAAAACAAAACAAAAAGTTTGAAAACTAACTCAAGCATATTTTTTTCACGTTATCTCAACAACTGCTGCAGCCGAATGTATGTATGCGTGTTCGACGACTGCCGTATTGTTGGTCACGGGTTCAAAACTTGTGGCACGGACTTAATTTTTTATTTTTTATTCTATTTATCAATTATATTTATAGTTTCGTAAAGCGAAATGCGACACTTTACTTCCCTGTAGGGAAAATCTCTAGTTCTGAACTGGGGCGCTTCTAGTACATTTAGACCCAGTACTGGTTCCCGATAAATCTCTTTTGCATGCAAGCAACATGGCGATGTCCTAGGAAGTGTCAATTGCCCCCGCTGCGTCCCTTTTTCGATAGTTCCGAACTAGTCCTAAATTCTATAGTTCCGAACCAGTTCTAAAATCGACAGAAAAAAGTATCATGATTTTTCAATCTTTTCGGTTCTTCCGTGTGCGATTTTACATTATTTTCAAAGAAACGTTTTTTCAATTTGAAATTAAATTTGTTTGAATGATTGTAAGAAATGTACGTTTACATACCTTGCTGTAGCTGACTTTGCAGAGGTGCTCGCTGTTATTGCTTAGATTCCAGATGGCCCCAAGATGTTAATATGTTAACACATAGCTTTGTTTTGTATTACCAAACTACGAAATAGCATCTGCGAAGCACAGAATAGAAGCGTATTTGAACGAAAAAGCCGCCGAACACATATCTATGTAAAGTAAACAAGCCCCCAGCTGCATCCCTTATTCGATAGTTCCGAAATAGTTCTAAATTCGACAAATAGGATCTAGTTCGTTCTGCATCCCTTTTTCTATAGTTCCGAACCATTTATAAATTCGTCACTTTAGATATAGATCTGTAGTGAAAAAAACTGAAAAAATTATTTTCTTAAAAGTACCACTTTTCGCCGATTTTGGACAGGTGGGGATCTAGTTCCTATCGGACTAGTTCCTTTTTGGGGATAAAGACCTAGTACGGAACTAGAAATTTGATTCAGTAGTCCGCGGTTTCCCTGCAGGGTTTCGTCTGGCATCGCTGTGGAGAAATTCTTGCAACTTTTCGCGCGTAGATTATAGGGACTATCCATTACTTTTTGCATTCTCACACATTACATTTTCCCACTGGGCAGTAGTATGCACACATATGTATCTAACATATGTACATATTTATGTATATACATAAAATGCCAGCTCCAGCCGTAGGGTATTTTTTATTTTTGCACCATATGGTCGGTGTCCTGCTGCACGGGTGGAAAGTGCAACGTCAAAGTTCACGGCTATGGAAATTTACGCTGGATCAGTCATCTGCAGCAGAAGGTGCTTATGGCGAATACAATTCATGCTCTTTACCTCTTTTGGTGTTTTTGTTTATCGTCTTCATATTTTGCTTGTGGTTGGAATTGACTTGTGAAGTCATCGAAGTTGACCTACCCACCAGCGTCGAGCTCTTGTTGTTGCTTGTCATTTTTTGTATTGCAAATGGCGTTGCCATATTGCATGCGCAAAGAACCATACTTCTGCCCTTTAATTTGTGAGCTCGCGCCGGTTTACTTTAACCACTTCCGGTCATCAATATCCGCTGCTTTTTAATTCTTATACCTATTTCGTTTTATTACGCGAATTCAGTATGAATCTCGATGTAATATTTGCATGCCTTAACATCTTATTCGTAAACTTCTATTAGAAATCAGGTACAGCTAAAGCTCTTCAAACCCTGATGCATTTTCTATACTAAATAAGTTATATGTAAATAACTAGATATTTCAGTGAATATTTTAATTGTCTACAATAAGTGCTTTTAAATAGAAATCAGTACTTGGCTGTTTGGCAAACAACATAAGCGCCACAATTCCTACACGGTTAAAAATTTCGGTTTTAATTTTAAACTTTTTAGACTAAATATGTGACCAAATTAAATTTAGTTTCAACTACAAACCTTCCAAGTTAAAAAAAAGAGAGCACATATGTTGGGATGTGAATTCAAATTTTAAACCCCTACATTTTCTATTTCGTTTGCTTCACGTCGCACTTCACGAAAGCTTTTTCATAATTAAAAATAAAAAGATCTTAAATTTCATGTTCCGTCTGATGGGGATTGAACCCGGACAGCCTTGGTAGCACAACCAATTGTATCAAGCAACTTTGCACAATCAGCTACAGCCATCCATGTAAATGTGCCCTCAATTGTTGAGTTTGAATCAACACCACATTTCGCTGTGTTGATGCCGTCAGTTCATAAGATTTACTCCCTCTCTCTAAGAGACCCTTATGCCTAAGTCTTATAGGTCATATAAAATAAAGCATATTGAGGCAAACATTCTCTATTTGAGTTTAGATTTTAAACAAGATTTTCTATATATGTATGAAACTTAGAAACTGAAATTAAAACATTTTTGGTTTGATTTTTAAACAAATAGGGCCTATATTTGAAACCACGAACTTTTTGATTTTAATTTTAAGCCACTCATAGCAAAACATCATTTTCTCGGCTGCTTGGACTAAAATTTAAACCTGAATATATTAAATATTGCTTAAAACTATTGACTGGTTTAAAAAGTAGACTATAGAAGATTAAAAAAAGCAACAGTCCCACCTTGGTTTAAAAATTAAACCCAAATTTTTGACCATGTAGTGAACCTTTGTTAAAGATTAGGGTCGAAGGTTTAAAAGTACTTACATTTCAAGATAAGCGTGGTATACAATTAGCCATGAATAGCCGATGCAGAGTGGCCACTTGACAATGTTTTTAGGATAGTGCCTTTTAATGATAAAAAATCAACGCAGTTACCTAGCGTTTTGAAATTTTCACTTAAATTGAATATAGCCCATCTAGAATTTTCCTAAAAATTCTGAACAAAAGTTTAAATTCTTGGGTGTAATGGTTAAAGTTTGTTAAATTTTTATAATTTTTGCACGAAGTTTGAAATGTGGATATATGTGATTCTGGTTATATAATGCTAGACTTAAGAAAAAAAAACTATAAACATTAAATGAGCAAAATAAAAAACCAAAACTGGTCAAAATGTCGCTTAACTTAATCAGCTGACCACAAGGGTACATATGTAAGTAATTGGCAACTCCGCCCAAGCAAATCACGAAAATGTGGTTTACAATTATAGTGCACACTTTCTTCTTTCATGTCTACTTAGTAGTTTTTTTTTTTTAAGATTGGTCCAAAATATCATAATCAAAAAAGAAACAAATGCAACTATTTAAAGCACAGAAAACAAAAATATAAAAAATATTATTAAAAGGATTATGTTCTATTTGACGTGCGTCCATATACATTTTGTTGTTTAAAGTACAAAACCGCGTATCGTCATTCTGCAAAACCGCGCAACTGACATTGGCAGTCAAAAATTGGATTTGCTTACACAAGCTCTTGGCTCAAACTTTATTCATTCGTCCTGAAATAAGCTAGCCAGAAATGTAATTGCTTTATAAAAAAGAGAACCTTTTGAAATATGGGTGTTTTTACTCTCTAGAAAATAATTTATGCAACCTCACATACGCGTTTTTGCATTTTCTTTATACGCTGTTTTGCATTTTGTTGATACGCGATTTTGTACTTTAAACGACGATATGTAATTCATACTCCTATATTGGCAGTAACAGCTAGTACCGTCCGAAAACATTACAGTACAGATATATGTATAAATAAGTACGCACAAATTCACTAGACACACGTTTATAAATAAACATGTTCACAACACATGCACAAAAACGCTCTTACCCTGCGGGGAAAGCTACTATTTGTGAACTAGAATTCTACCAGTTTGCGTTTCAGCCCAACTAGTTCATGTTCTATCCTTTTTCAATGTTAGCGAATGATATTTTTAACATTGCGATGTCCTACGAGATGTCAATTGTAGAAATACTAGTAGCATCATACCTACGGTGACCATATTAACGAACGTAAAATAAAGGACGATGTATTATGGAACGAATTTCCGTCATCCCTTGTCAAATTTGGTTTGGAGACAAACCGGTTTCGGCGTTGTGCCATCTTCAGTGTCATTTTTCGTTCTGCATAATTTTTGTTGGTTGCTCGTATTTATACTCCTTGTTAACTACCTCTTTCTTTTGTTAGGTACGTCTTTTTAGTTTTGCAGTGTTTGCGGTACTCAATAGGTAGATGAATTGTTTTGGCTCGTTTTTGACGGCAGGTAGAAGTCCGTGATTTTTACCCCCTTTGTTTTTGCAGTCGGTGTATTCCCTTCCATATCTGTCCTTAATATTTAATAAAATTTACGTTTTCCCCAATGATTTTAGAATACGAACATACAACTTGTATGATGGTAATTTAGATCAAATATTTGCCAGTTAATTATATTATTAAATTGTACAAGTTCCTCTTCTCGAAATGCGCTGTAACCGGATTTTAACCGATTCCGAAAAATGAAACCAAATCCTTGTCAAGGACTTCGCCTTCCTTTGCTGCTACAATGCGTTTATCATAATTTTGCGGAGGTTTATTGTTATTTGTCCGTGGATATGAAAACTTAGCGTGCAACACGATCCTGGGCACAACTTTCCCTGTGCTTTTGTCAACAATGAATTTTACTCAAAGTATATTAATTTTTCTGGGAAAATGTCTAAATATTAGTTAAATTTTTTTTTCAATTATATCAATTTCCCTTATCAGTATTATCAGAGATTCGTGACCCTTAAGTGGGGTGCGAAGCAAACTGACGAAGGTTTTCATTCTGTTTTATTATGGACATTTTTATTTTTTCATATTCTATGTTTAAAAAGTGACCTCTGCTAAATCCAAAGCTAATTTAAAGGACAGTTTAAGAAGTAAAGGACAAATGGCGTCCTTTATTTTGACAAAAACTATAAAGGACAACGGGTTAAAATATAGGACTGTCCTTTAAAATAAACGAACGGATGGTCACCGTAATCATACCAGTTGATGTGATAGTCTGACAATTCATCTCCCGTGAAAAGCATAAGTATGCCATTTTGCTCGTGAGGCTCGGACAGTCGCGATGGCCGACAGAGTGAAGCACTGGCGTGGTATTCCAGAGATCCAAGGTTCGAGTCCTGGGGCAGGGAAATTTTTTATATAATTTTTTTTTTAATTTATATTTATTTTATGTATATATTTTTTTAATTAACCTTAGAAGTTACAACGGAAACCTAAAAAATATTAATTGATTAAAAAAATGTCTCTGCGCCTGACTTTAACTTGTTTTATGGAAAAGTATTTTTTTCCACGTGTATGTTTTTTCTGCAATGAAATTAGATTTTCAAATTTGTAATTTATATTTAAATTGAAATAATTATATAAACTTACACTAATTTAATTTGGAAACTTTTAACCACCTCCAAGTGGACCCAAACCTGCGACCTCAGAATCAGAACCGGTAGTCTTCACGCGACGCCATAAATGAGAGGTATTGAATATACCCGCGCTGAAATCCATTATTCGGGAGGTGGATGTTATCGCAGTGAAGCATAAATAAACCGGCTCATGGATCAGGGGAACCTCAGACCATTCGTCAAGCGGTAGTGTTGGTATTATGGCAGCGTTCCTAACTGAATGGGTGTAGAAATTGCCATGCATTATTAAATTTAATTCTTAAGGGTACTTGGAGACCTTAATATAAAAAAAAAGACAACCGCAAAGCTGACAAGCAACCATATGACTACCCAGCCAGCGAGAAATCCGAAAAAGGAAAAAAGCAGTTGAAATTTAGGGTCTTTGACGATCCGTTTTCCCACTTAAGTGTGCGACAGAAATGCATGTACAGGCAGTACAGAAAATTTTTTTGAAACGGATACGGTTTTGGGAGTTTTTCTTTGAAATTTGATACCCCGCGTTGATTTTGGAATGTTTTTGGATACGTAAATGAACGAAAATTGAAGTATTTTCTCTTCGTTTCCGGATACGGAAAACTGTACAAGAGCGCACTGTTGGCAAAATTTACGTTTCTGCCTTGGCTAGGTATCCACTTCCTAATGGGCAACACATACGTGTAACGCTATTGCTGTAGTTGCCACATGATGATTCCACTGCCCGCCACTGGGCAATATAAGATAACGCATGCTTGGGAAACCAGCTTTACAAGGCCTTGCACAGATCTCACTGTAGCAAAAAAATTAGAAAGGAAGAGGTAGAAAAGTGGAGAGAATTTATCTATGAAGCATTAAACCTTTAAAAAGTGATTCCAAACATTTGTTGAAAACACCCATCGGTAGGTGGGTCTCGTTAAAAGCACACCCCGCTTTCTTTTTGGATACCGGTGTAATTAATATTCAGAAAAAGGATACATCAACATTTATATCAGTTCTTCTCAACTGCTTTACGCCATGGCTAAAAATAATAAATGCATGTTTTGCGTGATAAATTTTTAAATTCAGAGAACAACATGCCATAGAAAGAATTTAAAGGCAGAAAATTGTATCTCCGGATGCGAAACTTTGTACATTATCACATTCCATTATATTACATTCCAATTATGAACGTGATGGTATCTTGTCGTCACTGGTTGAATGTGGGCAAAAGAGAGAGAAAATATACGTTCATGCTACCACGCAAATGCTTTCACACAAACACAGTTTTTTATGCTTTGTGCATTATATTTTTTATTTGCGTATGCGTCGCATGTAAATCGCACATGAATTAGCTTACAACTTAATAAACTTTGGATTTTCTCTTCTACCAGTATTCTACACAGCACAGCATTTCACAGGCGCAGCTTGCGAGAAAGAATGTTTTCGTAGACCAACCGTCAATCAAAGGGCAGTGGACGTTTAGTAATGCAATTCATAAATTTTATGTGAAATTATATATTTCATGCGATGCTGTCAAATCCACTTTCACTGCAGTAAATAATAAAAAGGAATTAGCTGAACGAGCAAGAACCCAACCAGCTTAAAATGCGATATTTATTAATTTGTAATATCAAAATATGTCTACTTTTTTAGACATATTTTAGTGTAGAGGTGTGTTGAAACACATAAATAAATTTCCATTTCACCACCTTTGTTGTTTCTGAGTTGACCTGCATTTCCGCTTGCCTCACCTCTTGTTATCGCGTAACTGTTAGGAAAATAAATGAAGTTAGGAATTCGGGCGCAATCAATTGTACGGACGAACTTCATTCACAACTTTTTACTGGCAGCACACACCCTTGTAAATTTTAATTTGGCTCCGCCCTTTCCCCAAGGTTACTCAAAATAGCACAATATCCTTGATCGATATTCTGTGCGAACATTACTGGATTTTTTGCTCATTTCTATTAGTATATTTCGGTACCCAGCTGTTTTTGAGCATTGAAGCAGTAAATGTAATTAAATTGTTGCTACAAAGCGCCAAAATATAATACAACGATTTCACAGCAATGCCGTAAATATGTATGTTTGTGTGTATATGTAGATGCCCACTCAGTAACACACCTTAACAAATGGCATAACAATTGGAAAAAGTGTTGAAATTCGCGCTCGACTGAGCGCATAATTTAGGAGTGAATTTGTACATCAAAGCAATTCGTGATTTGTAGGAACACGTCTTAGTTCAATTCGGGGGACATTCATCTGGGTATGAAATTACTTTTTATAGCGCAATAAACTTCGTGCAAAACAAAAAATTAATTAAAAGTAGCAAATGTGAATCGTTTACAAATGTGTCACTTTACATACATATACAGGAAGCCCTAGCCCGTCTACCTTGTCCAAAATGGAGAGAAATGTTTTTTGTTGAAAAACGAAAACATTTTACCTACCAAATCGGGAATGATCTATCATTTGATGGTACTACCAACTTCCAGTTTCGATCGGAAGTGGGTTAAACTGGCCGGAAGTCTGTTTTTTAGGCATACATGTTTTTACTACAGATCCGGATTCTGAGGATAAAAATATTTACGTAACTTTTGTTTGAAACCTTTTTTCTCGGAAGTGTTTTTTCAACTTCTAAATTACCTTCGAACTTCTAATCGTCCTGGGCGGTTATTATGTAATTCCATTCGAAAGAAGTTTCATCCGAAAACGGATTTTCCATACTACCTATTCCGAAATTGAATTGAAAATTTCATTTTCGGATTTCGATATTCGGTTTACGGATACGAGCCAGTACGTAATCCAAATTTGATTGCCACACAATTACTCTACAATTGGAAAAGTGATTCGAAAGCGTTTGAGCTAACGGATAACGCAAAAAAAAGTTAAAATAATGAATGCAATGTAACATTTTTGATTAGTTTTGCAAAATAATTACTAAAGACACAAAGCAGTGCTACTAGAGCCTTGATCCAAAAATGATAAGGTCACGTCTTACTCGTCTGGGCGCTTGTTGATGTCGATCTTGGTAACCGACTTCCAAAAAAGGAGGAGGTTATCAGTTCGTCGGAATATTTATTTATTTCTTATTTTATTTTTTTTTTTATTTTTTTTTATGTATGTTATCGCATGCATAACTTTGGACCACGTCAACCGATTTCGATAATTCTCAGTGTCTCAGAGGTGGTCCCATACTAATCTGGTTAAGATCCGATCAGTGGATCATGAGATATATATATATTTTTTTTTTTTCAACAATATTAAAAAATATTTATGAGCTTGAGGCCGTTTTTAGTGAAAACTTATTGTGCAAAAGCAACAATAATTTCAAAAAATGTTAGAAGTGATAGCTATTTCGGAAATCACCACATTTCCTCATCAGACTTCTTTCAGTAGGATTCGAACCGACGATCACCACTGACTCAGCCAGTTGCCTACGCACTGTGCTAAGTTTGCCTTGTTGCTTATTTCCACTAGCGCGAATTGCTTCTGTGTATTCGCTGTATCCTGCGTAAGTGTAACTGAACGAGCGTGTGGTTGTTGTTGCATGTGTATTTGATGCACCGCTAGCAACAACAAATCACACGCTCATGCAGTTACAATTACACAACATACAACGAAAACACAGAAGAGCGAATTCCCCTACTATTTCACTTTGCTAAGCCAACTATTACTATTTTATAATCTTTTTTTTGTTTTTTTTTCATAGCTCACAATCAGTGCCACCAAATAAAATTTAAAACAAGTAAGAAAGTCTAAGTTCGGGGGGAGCCGAACATTAAATACCCAGCGCAAGTATTAAATATATATTTTTTCACCTTTCCGAAGGCTACCGCTACATGGTAAGCCGGGGTGTATCAATTTTGCGTAAATTAGCGTCCTTAAATTTCGAAAAATCGAAGTTACAAGCATTTCTGAAATTTACCGTCATATGAAAAGCGGCCGTAATTTTAGTCCGATTTCAATAATTTTCAACATTTTGCTTTTATGTGGCAAGCACAATAACCATACCGAGTTTGGTACAAATTGGTATAACGGTTACCGAGATACATATACGCCCATTTTCCAAAATTTTATCATAAACGTATTTCCTGGTAAAGAGTTGTTGCAAACATCAATTTTGAATAAATTAGCTTTAATATTTACTGATTTAACGAAGATTTTGTATTTCTCTAAATTACCGTAATATGGGATGTGGGCGTGGTTATTGTCCGATTTAAAAAATTTTCGGCCATTTGGTACATTGTACTAAGACCAATAACTGTGCCAAGTTTGGAAGAAATGGGTGCAGCACAAGTGCGCTCGGGTATAAATATTCGAAAGTAGAGCCAAATGAATGAAAACACTTTCTGCTCGATCCGAACGTGTTAGATAGTAGCAATTCATACGTATTCGTTTCGAATACAATTTTCGGGTATGTAGTCTAAACTTTCGAATCGAATTGCATAGTAAAGCCCTGTATGCAGCTCTCAAGAAAACGGTAAAGAAAAAATTGCCATTATTTCGCGTGTGTGTCCAAGGAATTTTGACATTTTTGATACCTCACAGCCTGTTGCCTCACTCTTTTCTCAAGAAATAATGGAACGGGCATATATTTCTGTTGCAAACCTGGGCTGCCTTGTGCTCTTTTTTCACAAAAAAACTTTAGAAAACCGTAGTAGAAAGCGTAGTAAATTTCTTAAGAACTGCGTACTGCCTTAAGGAAATTTGACTCAAGAAAATTTCTTAGCCATTTCTTGTACGTCATTTTATATGGAGTTTTTGCTTTTCTTGAGAGCTGCATACAGGCCTTAACCCTCCAGAAGTAGAAATATTATTTGTGCACCAAATTGACAAGTTTTTCGAGCATTCCGACCGAAGATATTTGAAAATTCCAGCAGGAAGACGTTGTCATATGCACCGTGAGAACAACAAAAACGTTATTCAAGAAATGAATGACCTTCTTTTAGACTATCTAAGTAGCTTCAAATAAGAGCTTGAGGTCCACTGAGGATATATAAGATCTACTCCTCAACAAGATTTTCGCTTATTAAAAACAGAATGATACCGTTTTGAAACTTAAATATACCGCACTTCACAAATAGAAAAAAAATAAAAATTTGAATAAAAAGCTTAGGTAAACTCTATGCCGCGAAGCGCAAAACAAAACCGACTTCAATTCTCATATAAAAATATAATAGGACCGTTAATTTCTTCATGACATGATTTGCATGGGGCCACTCCTGAGGCAACACCTTTCCGATAGAAAAAGAATTATCGAAATCGGTTGACGTGGTCCAAAGTTATGCGGTAACATAAATATAAAAGTCGGTTAAAAAAGATTGTACAATATAAATACAATGCTATACCAACAAATAAAATTATCTTTACAACTTTTCTTAAAATAATCGATAACCTAAAGCTTGTTTCAATGCACATATAAATATTTTACATAAAAACATTTAACACAATGGTGCAATTAAATAATCTGTTATAAACTAATGCATATTTATAAACTTTTCTATATTCTTTTGATAGACTTACTGTTCTTTTCTGTATCTGTGACAAATTCTTGTCACAGCGTTTTTTACGGAAAAATATATGAAGATGTTTAAATTTGTCATTAAAAAATTGTTTGTCGCCGATACAGAATTGGGCTATTAATGGCTACAATTAGAGGAAAAAAGGATCAAAAATCTATCAATGGCTTTTAATTTAATTAGTACATATAATTCTTTGACTGGTATACTTATATATGTATGTCAGAAAACTAATTACGATTTTAGCCATGTATTTAACTCCTCAATTGGTATTACACGTGAAACTACTGACGGTGACGGAAAAAAGCCAACCTTTTTTGAAACAATAGCTAGTTCAGAATTTGAATCAATTGTCGTTATAGATTTTAGATCATTAGGGTGAACTGCCCATTTATGGAACAATTTTTTATTTTCTGTGCAAGAAAGGTTCTTGTCTTAAGTCTTTTGTTGACTCTATTTGCATAATTATCTTTCAGTTCTTTTTTGATTCATTTTAATATTAAAACTAATGTTCTCGATTCTTTTTATCGCGAATAGTTCAGAGAAGATATATTCCCGTTTCGTTCTCTGTCAAAAAGTTCCTGACATTCTAGGTCCCAAATAGTTCTTCGAGAAAAAGTTCTTTAGATTTTGTTCCCATTTTGTTTTTTTTTTTGTTTCAAAACTTCCACAGGCCTTTGGAATATATATTACTTACATGAAAAGGAATAACTCCAAAAAAAAATTTTCCGATAAGGGGTGCCGGTCCAATTTGGTCAACAGTTATAAAGCTCGTTATAGAAATATTTTTTTTTTTACTATTAACTTATTCACCGATGCATATATTTATCAATGAAACACATCGGGAGGGACAAGCTACTCAAATGAACCTCCGAGGTTTCATAAGACTCATCTTTAAGAAGTAATAAGAATGTGTATTCAACAAATAAAGGTTAAAACCTAAAATTGTATTTATATATTATTATTAGATATTCGATTTTATCCATACATATCTGCTGGGTCCTAGAATTTGCGCCAAATGTTAGAAAATTACAATTGAACTGGGATTCATCAATTTTTCGTAATTCTTGAAATCCAAAATATTACTCTGGTCAACAGTGGTTTGTAAGCAAAGGAGCTATAATTCTTGATTACATACGTAAGAGAATTTCAGTTTGAATGGACGGTGCCACGCCCCCTTTCCCAAAATCTACCACTTTTTGCCGTAAGTACGGTATCGAGCACATATGTTGCTCTGTCAAATTTCAGGACGTCAGCATAAGCGGTTCCAGGGATAAGCGATATGAGAATTTCAGTTTGTATGGGCGGTGCCACGCCCTCTTTTCCAAAATCTACCATTTTTCGCCGTAAGTACGGTATTGATAGCATATGTGGCTGTGTCGAATTTCAGGACGTTAGCATAAG
>NW_023463859.1:0-12551 GCF_013731165.1 Rhagoletis pomonella | reverse complement strand
CAATCCAGACAACTTTTTTAATGTGGTTTTATTCCCCTCAGAGTATTAATGAAATCACATGATTTTATTTTTAGGGGGGGAGGTCATTTCCCAGCTATTTTCTGTTAATTTCTTCTTCATTAATGGGATTCGTGCCTTCAGGTAATTTAGTGAGATCTTTTTTACCTATCTGTAAATGCATTTAAAGTAACAAAGTTAATATTTTTCTATTGAGCAGTGCTATGTTTCAAGTATGTATGCAATAAAATTTGAGCATTTAAATATTTCCTAGCCAAGGAGAAATGCATAAAAAATCATTTATATGCATACATACATACATGTTTGTAATAAGTAGATTCAACTCAATTTCTATAGCCGAAATCTTTTTTTTCGTTATTCTTTTCTTTCGCTTCAAATTTTTAAAGGTTGTGCAAATTGCATGAAAATGGTTTATTTTATGGGTGTCCCCTCAAAATGTAATAATAATACCTCAACTACCACGAAAACTCTAAAACATTTGTTGAACTGAAATTCATTAAAGATTTTTGTATGTATAAATGAAAAGAATATTAAAAATGGCGGCCGCTGTGGTGTAGTGGTTAGCAGTGTGCGCTACCACACCGCCGGGCCTGGATTCATGCCAAGGGTCAAAGCAACACCGCAAAAAAATATAGAAAAAAGGTTTTTGTTAACAGCGGTCGCCCCTCGGCAGGCATTGGCAAACCTCCGATCGTGTGTAAGCGCCAATCCATTATTATTATTATATTAAAAATGTACTCTACTTGTTTCATATTGATCACTATATCTCACTACATATTTATGGATATAGGAGTTCTTATTATGCATTTGCCTACTGGACATATCCTTTATCAGTATCAAGCTGTAATCTAGCGTTAGAATATAAAAAGCAGCGGGTATAGTAAACGCTAACACACGCACACACTTAAACAAAAGCAGTATTACACACACACTATCGCACAATTAAATGTTCCACAATATAAAGTACACTATACAAATATTAAATGTATGTACGTATGTATGTATATACACTATAAAATAATTTATATTCTATGCGAACTGTCTTCAAATGATTCTTACTTCTTTAATGTTGTCTCAAAATGAACATTTTAAATAATTTTCAATTGTATATACAAATTTTATTCAAGATGCACTTAAACAGCAGCTTCAGCACACTTGAGCAAAAAAGAGATTTATTTTCTACTTTTTAGTTTTGAAACAACTTCAGAGCGTGGAAAATGAATATACACCCAAGCTTAAAATTTGCTTAATTTCATATTAGCTTAAAGAACACACTTATGTTAAATATTTCGCTCCTTTTCGAAATACATGCTTGTTGTCTAAGAAGCGTACATACATATTTATATAGCTGTATGGTCGAGTATTAGAAACTCTTATATATTTTTCTTTTCAAACCCTCTCAGTAATGAACATGTTATTTTATTATTATACTTATTAATTCGATATAGAAAATAATGTTATATTGTGGCTTCTTTTATAAATTTTAGGTTAGATAAACTTGTATGCCACAATTTGGGCGTTCGTCTGGGTTTAATTGTGCGTTCTATGTTCTCTACAGTTAATCGCGATAAATTCTTTATAAATTCTCTTATTTTGTTATATTACTTGTGCATCAACCCAATATTTAGAGGATGCGGCGAAAGAGCTGAACCGAAGTGTCGTGACCACTACATTTTAGAAGAGATTGAAGTCGACTATATCAAAATGGGCGATTTTTCAAAAGCTTCTATAAAGAGTATCTTCGCATAGTTTTCTAATGCTACATCTTTTTTTTTTGCATTTCTGTGCATATCTTATTGAGAGTGATGCATTTCAGAATTCTTTACAATAATTACGTATTTTTCATGCGACTAAAAAAATTTCTGCCTTGTGTCCATCAAATACAGAAACTATTTTTCTACAGGGAATTAAGTGATTTCAAGTGGTAAGTAAAAAAGGAAACATATATTTTTTATCCGAGTCGCCTTTATGATCAAGTCAGTTTCCCTCAATTATTGCATCGAAATTTGCAGTTAAGGGTAAAGAGATTTGATTGATTGTGGTTGTGACAAAATTTCACATGTTACTATCCTACTTATAAAATATGAAAATCCCACCGTCGCATGAGAAGTCTAAAATGCGCCCTTTTCCCAATTTTATATCTGAACTCACACTCTCACCGATGCATTCGGTGGGGAACTAATTTTGGTGGCATTATTCATATGTATATGTACATACGCATGTTTGTATTAAAGGTTTTTATGTATTTCTTTTTTTCTAATGGGTTTATATGGGTTCAGTCCACTTATTTAGAACATCAAAAGCAATGATTGCAACGGACTGCCAAGGCTAAATTTTTTGTGGTATCTGCCAAATTGCTTAACCATATAAATACATATATTATTAATAGTGTTTTAAGCGTTTAGGGTTTTGTTTCGCAAAATATTTCAATTCGAAATTAACAACAAATTACAAGATATTTATCGAATAATTGCATATGTCACAACAAAAGATTCAGTTAATTGTTTGCAAGTGGAATTAGTTTTAAAAACAATTTATGTACGCTTCTACGCGTAAATAATTTGCAAGTATAGCAACTGCAAATACAAATTCTGAGGATTTTTGAAATATGCGATTGTTGGTGCCTACTTCTGGCAAGGTTAGCTTCTTACTAAATATATATATATATATTTTTGTTGATAATTAAAAAATATTTATATTGCTTCAACTATCAAATATCACGCAAATAATATGCATATAAAATTTTCAATTTTAATTTTATCGTGTATATATTAGTACTAATTAAAACGCACGAATTCTTACATTCGAGAGCCTTTCTGCTGTAGCACCTTAGCGCGATCGTTTAATTCCAGTTCACGGCCCGACGATGAACCGCATTCTTTTGATACTACGCATAAGAATTCGTTATTTTCGAATGGTCCATAATTTGTATACTGCATGCCAACGCTAATTAATTGTTCAAAATGCCAACCATCTGATAAAGTTGAGATCATCTGTGTTTGTGCAAATATATAATTCCATTAGTTAAAATTTTAATTAGTAATGCATAAATGTCGAAATTACTTGTGTTAACTCCTGTTCTCGACACTGCAACACACGATATACACGTTTTTTATCAGCATGTGGTCGCTAAAATAATGAGAGAAAAACAATTATATTTCTGTCGTGTAGTGTTATATGAATATGTAAAGCCCACCTGATCTCTATGATTTATACATTCCTTCAGTAGTGTTATCAGCTGTGTCACATTGTAGAATTCAGCTTCTTCTAGAACTCCTTCCTCGGAAACGCCATCTAAAACCAATTTACCATGCCGCAAATAGTTCAGCACTGGCGCAAAATATTTTGGGTCTCTATCAATCAGGTAGGCGCCTGTTTCGTCCTACAATTGCATGGTGTGTATAAATGGTTAATTTATTTACTGTGAAAACTTTTGCAATTCGCGTGCATAAGTATATTGAACGAATACCAAAAAAGATAAAATATTTGAGCTTATTTGGTTTGACTTTGAACTACTTAAATTTTAAATTGGGGCGCTTTACTGTTTATGTATGCAGCTGTCTACCTTGCCACCCTCAATCATGTCTACCTCAGAACAATAACCTACATACTAGGTGCATACACACATTTGTATTTATGCACATTTATAGGAAAATATTTGTGTGCAACTTAATGATTATGCACACAAAAACAAGTCAGTGTAATCTGGTGAACTATCATGATTTGCTAAATACTGCAGCCGCAATTGTTGGCATAACTATTTCAATCCATTTTCTTACCCGATCAGATATTAAATCACAATCCTCTTGTATAAGACGTGACAGAAACGAATTTGGGTCACGGGAGAGCGTGGTCTTTGTTGTTAGAAAGTATGTGCCACCCACATTAAGCTTCACCCACTGGTCTGTGCCCTGCTTTTTCAGCATTGGACTTTTTCGTGAATTTATATTTATTGTTGTCATAACTATATCACTCTGAGCGGTCCGCAACAGAATTATAGTGTTATGCTTTATTAACCTCACTTTCAACGATACTTTATTGGAAAGAATATCTGTAAAGAAATGAGACCACAATTAGTAAATATAAAAGGCTCCGAGCAAAAAACTTCAAGGATTCCACGTGTATGTTTGTTCACCTGGAGTTCGCAGTACAGAGTATGTACGTACCTTGGAGGATTGGTTCGTTACTGCACAATTGGTTGCAATGTAAATGCAAGAATTTCTGATGCAGCAAAGGCAATAAGTAAATGTTAACGTTCAGCAGGTATGGAATGTTTTCTATTTCTCTACAAAGAGCCTTATTACCCGAACAAAGATGCAATTGACGGGCGTTCTCAACTGCAATTTTATTACTCTGTTAATTGATTCAAAAACAATTATCATCCAAACCCTCTTAAGAATGGTTTGTTTTATGTCTGACAGAGTATATATGTATTTCCTTTATCTGTAAAAGTTTTCAGAATCAATTCCGCCACCGATTATTTTATTTCCCTTTTTATTTGTTAAAAACACACATTAAATTCTTTTCACTACTCGCTCTTTATTTTATTTGCTAAATTCTTTTCACTCACTTCTATTTCTTCTAATTAGGGATGAAACGATACGAGTATATACAAGTACATATGCGATACTTTTCGTTCGATACCAAAATTTCGATAATTGCTTTTGAACCAAGTACAGAGTAGGTATCGAAAAACAAATACTTGTATCGAAACACGATACTAAGCCAAATTTGGCTTCGCCAATTTTTCCTCCACTGCTATTCTTAAGCGCATTGTTCTTCATGTCTGCTTAATTTCCAGCAAAATCCGCGAGAAGGCGACAAATTCGATATATGTTATGCAAAGAATATACGCTCCAATTGCTTCACCAAAGTCGATATAATGCAGACCAACTGTTCGTGTGGAAGAGTAAAGGCCTGTATGCAGTTCTCAAGAAAAGCTAAAATTCCATACAAAATGACGTACAAGAAATGGCTAAGAAATTTTCTTAAGTCAAATTTCCTTCAGGCAGTACGCAGTTCTTAAGAAATTTGCTACGCTTTTTAGTACGGTTTTCTAAAGTTTTTTGTGAAAAAAGAGCACAAGGAAACCCACTTTTGCAACAGAAATATATGCCCGTTCCATTATTTCTTGAGGAAAGAGTGAGAGCGAGGCAACAGGCTGTTTAGTATCAAAAATGTCAAAATTCCTTGGACACACACACACGAAATAATGTCAAATTTTTCTTTACAGATTTCTTGAGATCTGCATACCAGCCTTAAACTGGATGAATGCTTAGTACAGACGTTTCAACACGATGTTAAACTCAATGCGTAACTCTATTAGACCCCGTTCACGGAACAGGCGCTTAACGGGTTATGTGGACAGGGTCTTATTCTTCGCGCTGAAAAGACTAGCGGAAAATACTAAAGGCAAGAAGTCTAGCTCTGTTATTTTAAGAAAAGAAAAACACAGTTGATTTAAAAAAAAAAACTTCTTATGCATGGATCACACGATCTGTACATTTGTACAAATTTGTGATATTTGACAGTTATAGAGTGTGGTTATTTGGAAGTTTTTTTGTTGAGCTAAACTCATTCTCTATCAAACCAGATATTCGTTAACTTATGACTTAAATAATTAAATTTAACTTGTTTAGGTCTCACACCCGATTTACATGATTCAAGTACTTGAAAGCAATTCTCGCTCATTCTCTTTTATGTTTTCTATTTTCTTTTACACGTTTCAATTCTGTTGAATTCAAGTTTTTGGTTCTTTAAATGGGAAGCAACGAAAATGCCAAAAGCAAAGCAAGAAAGTTGAAACGACTTGACGGTACAGACGCATGTGTACTCGTCCCATTTCTTCTCACCCCGTCTCTTCCACATGCGAGCAGAATTGAATTCAATACTTGAACTGTGTAAAAGCAGTCATACGGAATACCTCCATAGCCAAAACTTTGATATGAGTAGGTATCGATACTATAGATCCGATATTTTTTAGATATCGATACAGTGGCCCGTAGTCATAGTCAAAATAAAGTCGACTTTAAAGTTAGTTGCAGCTTTTTGACATAATTTTCAATGGGATATCTGTCAAAAAAGCTGCAACTAACTTTAAAGTCGACTTTATTTTGACTATGACTACGGGCCTTTATTTCGCTATTACTTCCCATGAACCAACTAACAAGATCACGCAATCGGAAAAGAATGAAAAAAGTAAATTTCTGAGCGTTTTTGACATCTGCCTAAAAATGAAAACAAAACAAATATAAAAAGTGAAACTTGATGACAATTAGCAAAAAAAGTTCATAAAATATGGTTTTAATGATTGAGAGTGTTTTACAATCGCATATTATCGGCACCGGCCGATTTTTCAATGCCAACGTTCTGACCACAAATGTGCACCCACTTTTCACGCAAATTTACGCCTCTTGGCAAATCAAACAGACGCACAAACTTGTTCCAATCACGAAGCACTTCATATTATATCATAAATTTGTAATAAATCAAAATTTCTAATTAAAACCGCTGCAGAAAACACATAAAATCGCTAAAATATCACTACGAAGAGGTAGAAGACGATGTAAACAGAACCAAAAAACATCAAAAAACGCTACGAAAACTTTTTTCTGAAAATCGATTACAAATACAACGATGGCGGATTACGTGATCTGTAGTCGTTGGTTCATGATTACTTCCAAGTAAAGGTATCGATACTTGCATGGTATCGTTTCATCCCTACTTCTAATACTTTTGTTACTCAGAAAATGCAACCCTGCAGTCGGTTGTTCGCCCATACTCTGGCATCACCATTTTCGCTGTTTCTTATGCACATTCTTCGTTGGTTTAGCTGTTTAACTCACCCTGCACTTCCGGTAGTGCATACCAATGACTTCCGGTAGTGAATACCAGTGATTTCGTTTTTGGCCAAGGCGCATCAATTACAGGTGATAGCGATAGAAGCTATGCTTCTTCTTATGAGCACGCTTGTGTCAAATTATCGTCCGTTTTGCTTTATTTACTTATGAACTTATACATACATATATACGTATATATATACCCTGCAAACAAATTTTCCCGAAATCTTTAAGAGTGTCGGAAATCTGTTACGATTCTTTTAGAAATCTGTAAAGAAAAACATATGAAGCAGTTGACAAGAACTAGTAAAGAAATTTCTGTACCATTTCTTAAAGAAAATTCTTAAAAAATTGTGAAACCTTTCAGAATTCTATGAAATCCTGGTATGCAGGGTATACATATACATACGAATATGAATAGATAAAGAAGATGTTGATGACACAAGGAGTTCATACCAACGGTAAATGTTGTTTTTGTACGATTGCTACAACCTGTAGTTGTTGAATCATGGTTTTTGGCTTTCATCCGTCGTCTGAGTTCATCAAGTTCATTCGGATAGGCGCCATATATTTTACTCGCTCTAACGTATCGCAGGGTTGCAAAAGAAACCCCGATATCTTTCAGTTTACCCCAAATCAAAATAGATTGTTATCGATTGTTTAGAAGGTTTTCGTTTTTACTCCATAAATTCTGCGAAATTGATCTTATTTAAAAGTAATCTTAAAAAAATTACGTATGTGTATTTTTACATATTTGTTTAAGATTTCGTCCTTTGCTGGAAATGTGTACTGTGTATATTCCTATTAGAGTTTCTATCGATCACTTCTTATCAGCTTGAGATTTTCGCCAATTCAATATATCTGTAAATTTATTTTATTAATGAATTAAAACGAATTTCTTTACTGTTAATATTACATTTTAGAGTTAAAAAGTACGAAATGACATTATTAGTTCGTTCCTTGACGACACAATCTGGCTACATTTCCTATTCTACACCCGCCGAATTTCACTTATCAATTATTAATCGAACGGTAAGCACGTAGAGGGTAAAGGTTTTTGTTTTTTACACACATATAATTAAAAAATTTAATGGATCTTTGCTAAATCGAGATTATCTAAATCGAATATATTTCAGTATTTCTACAGTGCTCAGCGAAAGAAAATCAATAAAAATGGTCAGCCAAGAGGTAAATTTTCACTTGCAAACAGGGTGCGGCCACCAATCCTATAAGGGATTATTTGACCTTTGTCTTTTATTTTACAGGATTTTGATAAAGCCGCCGAGAATGTTAAGAACTTAACTTCTACTCCATCCGATAATGATTTATTGGAATTATACAGTTTGTACAAACAGGCGACAGTAGGAGATATCAACACCGGTGAGACAGCAATAAATACCTAATTACATACGTATTTCACTTATCAAGACAAGTTTATGACTTTAATTCGATTGTGATTAGGCTACATATATGAATCCATCAAGCAATCATATAACTGTTGATTTGTATGTATGTTGGAATTATTATTTAGTAGTTCTAAATTATTTGAAGTTCCCGGGGTTTTGGTAACTCCAGTGTGCAACCTTCAGAATGAATTACCTATTACAATTGGAATACATATAAATTGACGAATAACTAATAATTATTAAATTGGGGGAATAACCTTACATTGTATAGACCGCCGTGTCCCGACAATGGATCTTAGGTCTAAAAAAAGTTCTGAATTAGAACTAAATATGACGTGGCTCGAGTTGTTTTTTGCACTATGAAATATCACCTATGAACTATTAGGTAAAATATTTTTAATTTGCATTCATACCTTTTATTGCAGATAAACCCGGCTTCTTGGACTTCAAAGGCAAAGCAAAATGGGAAGCCTGGAACAATCGTAAAGGTACATCGAAGGATGACGCTATGAACTCTTATGTGGAGAAAGTCAACGCTTTGGTTCAGACCCATGGATTGAAAGCTTAAAAATTATAATTATACATCTGAAATTACGAACCAAAAGAAATGCTATTGAATACCAGTTTAATCATTTACCATTAGATATTCCATTTTCTATAATTGGTATTGAATTTTGAAAATAATCAAACTAATAAGAAAACCACCGTCTGTTTCCGAACGCACGTTTTAATGCACAATTTTCTATCTTTTATTAACATAAAAATAGTCAGCTTTATAAACTTTTTGTATTTTTGAGTGTTATTAAAATATAGACATAACTTAAAACACACTTGTGTAAAATTACTCAAAATATATTTCGAAACAGGAAGGGGAATGTATGAATATCAACATGTCAAGGGGGGTGGATTGTTGGTTTCGAAATCATTTTTATAATAAAATACATTCATATTAGGTCTGCGGGTTCTATGTCGATTTTTTGACTATCTGGATATTCGAATATCGGCATAATCGGATCTAAAAATTAGCAAAAAAATAACAGTTGCATTAATGAAATGCTCATTATCTATTATACAACTCTATTCAGTAATTTTAATAACAATTTTACGAATCCGTTCAAATACAGTTTAGAAAATCCGGACATCCAAATGTACGGATATTAACCAGATATGTGGATAACAAAACGTTCCCACGACAGTCGGGTCTACGTAACCGGAACGACCCAGATTTATATCTGGCCAAGGACTGTCACTCCAGCAACACTTCCCAAAAAGTCTTTGGGGAATTTGTATGCTGCTACAACAACAACAACACCATAACAAAATGAACGGATATTTACCGGATATCCGGATTTTCTCCATATATACGAATATTCAAACGGATGTGCGGACAGACCCAGCCCTAGTTCATACTTTATATGTACTATGTAAATACATAAATACATCTCCGAACTGAGAATTACTGCAAATGAATCTGAGCATTATATCATGCTTTAATGCAAATAATACTTAAGAATGCGACATCGGTACATTGCTAAAAAATACAAAATATTTATATCCGACATTACGTGGCATTAAATGCCTATTGAAATTTCGGCCCATGCCGTCGTGCCTTATTCCTTATATTACAAAAAAAAAAAACTAAATGTAAAGTAAATCATCATTAGTTATTTCCAATTAAGTCAGATGATTGTTCCTTTCCCTCTCCGCGTTAACTTCTTTTGATGACCTTTGCCTTTCGTAGAATTCACGCTGCAATTCGCGTAAGTTAAGTTCTAGGGTTTCCACTACATCAAAATTCATTTCTTGACGCGCTTGCTTTATATATGCTTTTATAATATTTATTTGTTCAATGAGCGGATCTTCGCTTTGCGATATATTTACTGGCTGTGCCGACCAGTTATCCAGCGAACGCAAATCGGACTGTAAAATATAAAGTTGTTAATATTATACTAAAAACACGTCATAAATTTAAATATGTATACCCCATATGCGTAATCGCCATCATTGTTAGCTTTGTTTTGGAAGTCATTGGTGTTGTTTGCTAAAGCCTGTCGTTCATATGCTTCCATTGCTAGACGACGTTCAGTTTCGATACGTTGTTCAGCTTCCATACGCTTACGATCTTGTATTTTGCGTATTTCTTCCTCTGCAGGCAATGGTGGTATCGAAAGCATTTTATCTTTGATTAGTTGAATGCAAGATAAACGTATTGACTTTTTTAAAGCTTCTTCACGACTACCCTGCTGACAAGGTAAAGCCAATATGCGTTTACTACGCAAATCAATAGCTTCAGCCACTTGACCAATTTTGCCTCGCAATGCACTTGCATCTGCTATAGTGAATATGGACTCCCCTTCGTAAAGGCTGCTAACAATTTTCAAATACATTTCGATGTCCGGCAGCACGTCTTTCCGCAACTGTTGTACATCAGTATAAACTTGAGAAACAAGTGGATGGTATGTTCGACTTTCATGCATTTCTTGCCGGGTTTCTAAAAGCCAGAGACAATGATCGCAACAGCGTATAGCAGTTTGCTGAGGATTTGAGGAATTTGCGTTAACGGAATTTTGCAGCTGTTTTGCGGCATCACTTTGTGACATAGCCAAACTAGCGAGTTGCACTGTAATTTCCGAATAAATTCGACATGTATTAGATGTATAAGGGCCGTTTTTACAGCGACGAGTTAACTCTCATTCAGCAGTGAACTACAGGTTTTGAGTACAAAAATTGAAAGTTAACTGCAGAATTTGAGTAAGCCCACTGTGGAAACGGCACGCGTAAACGGATAAAAGATATAAAGGAACTAGTTACTTACGCGCATTTTCTATTGAAAGGAACTTTGAACAGTCATTGCACATAATACTTCCGCAGAGGCGACAGTGATGTTGTCGCCGAGCGATATGGAAATTTTTAGCACAACTGGGGCATAACTTTACAGAACTACCATCTAACCAAGTGACAATCTGCGAATATAAAAGTTTGAGCGCATATATTCTTACTCACATTTACTATTCCCAACACAACGTCTTACATTGCGTTCATGTTGCTTGCGCAGGACCGGATCAGTTGGCAAATTTGTTAATAATTTATGCAAACGTATAATCAATTTGTTTGTTTCACTAGCATAACGTTCCAGTCGAGGGTTCCTTACCGATTGATAATACTCCAAATGATTGCATTCTGCCCCAACCTCCTGGTGATCCATAAAATTGTAAACATTAGTGCGCGTCCTTGCATTGCTGAAATTTATTTTGTTATTAGCAGCGGAGGTTGCACCTGCTGCATTGCTCCCTGAACCACCGCCGCCGGTAGCGCCGCTAATCGTTGCATTTCTTTCTAAATTTCGAGAGAGGTCAAAAGCTTCGTCAATATTCCGTATTTTATTTTTAGCTTTCGAAATTATATCCTTGAAAACAGATTTAAGTGCGTCTTGTTGCTCTGCATGTGCCCTTTCGAAATGCACAGTTAAGAATTCAGCAGACTTTAGGTCTTCCCGACAAATTGGGCAAAGGAATCCTTCCAATATTTCATCGGATTCGTAATCATCTGGTTCACCGAATGGATTCGACATGTTGCTCAATTCTTATGTACTATCCTGTACAGAATTCTAGAAAATTCAATTACTATCTTGTCAATATACAAATTTTAATTCCTTTCGCAAATAAATAATTAATAAATAAAAGAGATGTGTGGGCGTTTTTTGCAACTTCACCAAGCACTCAGCTGATTTGTTTATTAATCGAAATGTTATTGATGTACAAATGCACAATATCCGAGTACTCGCCCATAATAGGGTAACAACTAGGAATGTTCATGGCACGGTAGTCGATTTTTTGAATCGATATTCCAAGATCAATATATCGAAGACATCGATACTTTACCCGCAATATCGATATTTAAGTTTAAATATATTTTTCATTTACAAAATAGTGTATGGGAAAATACTGAAGTAGGTTTAATCAGCAGCAGGAACCCTGCAAAAATCGTTGGACCATGTAGTCTATTTGTGGTAAATTGGAGTACTTATAAAAGTGTTCCTCTGTCATGCTGTAGCGGACCAACTCGTGTCTCTGCGCCAGCTTATTGTTTGTTATCCGATCACTGCTCGTGTTTTAATGAAACGTGATTGAAGTTGAGCATTTGAAAGCACATTTGCATGTCTGGCTGTAGCTGAACGTGTAGAGATGCTCGCTGTTAGTTCTTAGCTCCCAGCATGTTCGGGTTCGAATGCCGTCAGAGGCAACATGTAATTTTTAATTTTTGTCTTGGTTTTTATTAATTTCGAAAA
>NW_023463858.1:0-12554 GCF_013731165.1 Rhagoletis pomonella | reverse complement strand
ACATATGTACAGAGAGTCAGCCCTTAATAAAAATATTATGTCCTGGTTATATAAAATAAAACTAAAAAGTTCAAAATAAAATATCGTAAAAAAAATATTTTTTAACAACAAGCTTTTATTTAACATGTCAATCAAAGCAATAAAATAAAGTAGGGTAACAAGAGATTTTTTAGCATGAAAATTTTGTCAAAACTGCACTAAAATGAATAAAATAAAATAAGTTAAGGTCTCGGTAAAGTTATTAAAAGCCATTTAGTGAAAGGAGTTACTCAAACTCTAATGAAAATTACTAACAAGTTGTACTAATTTACTTAATTTTTAAAAACGATTGTCGGCGAATTCAGCATACATGAATAATTGGCTAGGTATGTATATGTATGTATGCAGATATTTAAATTTGGTTTGCTATTCGCGCGACAAACTTTTTTAAAAACGAAGTAAATAAGTACAAATTGTTAGTAATTTTCATTAGAGTTTGAATAACTCCTTTCACTAAATGGCTTTTAATAACTTTAACGAGACCTTAAGTTATTTTATTTTATTCATTTTAGTGCAGTTTTGACAAAATTTTCATGCCAAAAAATCTTTTGTTACCCTACTTTATTTTATTCCTTTGATTGTACATGTTAAATAAAAGCTTGTTTTTAAAAAATATTTTTTTACATTATTTTTTTTTTTTTTACATATAGTTGATACATTTTTTCAACCACCAGCATGTGCTGAAAATCGTACTTACCTAAAGGGCTGCATGCCTAAAATCATTGATACGTGTTCCTATTTAATTAAACTTTGCTTATTTGTTAATCCCTGCAAAATTGGACCATTTAATATTGATATTAACACATTATTCGGCATTGTTTATATATTTTCCGATGCGTTTTGGCATTTCTCTCGCAACTTAACTTATTTTATTTAATTCATTTTAGTGCAGTTTCGACAAAATTTTCATGCCAAAAAATCTTTTGTTACCCTGCTTTATTTTATTCCTTTGATTGTACATGTTAAATAAAAGCTTGTTTTTAAAAAATATTGTTTTACATTATTTTTTTTTTACATATACTTTATGCATTTTTTCAACCACCAGCATGTGCTGAAAATCGTACTTACCTAAAGGGCTACATGCCCAAAATCATTTATACTTGTTCCTATTTAATTAAACTTTGCCAATTTGTTAATTCCTGCAAAACTGGACCATTTAATATTGATATTAACACATTATTCGGCATTGTTTATATATTTTCCGATGCGTTTTGGCATTTCTCTCGCAATGGCACCAAGATGACGTCAAACAAAAACTACGCCCAAAAATCCTTTCTCATGGACGCAATCTTGTATTCTATCATTCTTGGTTATGGATGGTGGGTGGAATATACTCAGTTTGATCATACTCGCTGCGTTTCTTTGATCGCCGCACTACCATAAGCCAAACAAGCAACAGTTTGTGCATACTCGAGTTGAAACCAGCGTTGCCGTTTAGGTCCGATTGGACCAAAATTGGTAGTTTCATTCTCCGCTGGTAGCTTGGTTGGTTTGATGAAGCTTTTGGTAGGCAAACATGTTTTGAACATACAACCAAATTGAACATTAAAATTTGTTCGCTTAATTTGTGTTTACACGACCAAACCACCGATTCCATTTTGCTCACACGTATACGTTTTTTTTTGTTTTTTTTTCTATATTTTACTAAGCAGACAATTTTCTACAAACAAAAACTCTATCAAAGCTATGACCGATTAGCTGTTGAAATAGAACGAGAAGTATGAAAGAAAAAATGGTAATAGGCAGGGAACGGTCTTTTAGGACCTAAAAACCTATAAAAAAGGCAAAATAAAATAACGAAATAGGCTGGAAAAGGCACAATAAAATAGCGAAAAGTGCAGGAAAAGGCACTGGGTATTGCAAAAAAGGCAAAACAAAATAGCGGAAAAGGTAGGAAAAGGCACTAGGTATTGCAAGAAAAGCAAAATAAGGCACTAAAAAAGGACAGAAAATACGAAGAACAATCAAAAAATACATTTATTTTAGAAATGTTTATATTACAAGTAAAAAGAGAAAAACTATGAACTAGTTTCATTATGGCTGCATTTCTTTATTCATTCTGAACGTTTGGAATGAACTTTTTTGTTTACTTATTTTTTAGAACGTTCCTGATGATATGTTAACGTATATTTCAAACGCATTCTGTTTATTCCGGCTGTGAAATGGTATTATCCGGAATGTATAAAGAAACGCAGCCTATATGAAACATTTGTATTTTGAATCTTTGACTATTTTATCCTTTCGAGTTTCTAACTCATAAAACTTTATGGCCTTATTCATAAAAAATAAAGTAGCTTTAAAAAACGTTCAGAAACCGAAAAATGTATGAAAATGTCACTTTAATAATATCCCAACGGTTTTTACCCTCCATTCCCGCCCATCCGCACGAGGGGCGCAGTCCGCATGACGTACGGAACCAATATTTTAAATTTTTGTGCCGAGTCACGATAGGCAGCAGTTTGTTAAGTGTCGAGATCTAAAACTGTTCAGCTACAGAAATAATTCATCAGCTGATTTTATGTATTTATGTCAATAATTCACTTATTGAGAGAGGAGGGTATCGCTTTCTTAATGCTGAAAAGCGGATCTAATATATCAAACGTGCTGGAATGAGAGTTAAAATCCTGGCATAAGCAACGGAGTGGGTCGTGCAATTCAAAATTGGTTTTACAAGCTTTCAGAAATATGGGACAAAAGTGTCTTGATACGCGTGAGGGAACATTAAAGCTTACATCAGCCAGAAGAGACGGACTTGAAATTGAGTCTGTCAGTAATTTAACCATAAAAATTATACCAAGCATTTCCCTGCGACTGGCAAGTGTAGGAAGGTTAATAAGTTTTAAGCGACTCGTATAAGGTGGAAGACTATATTGAGAATCCCATCGGAAATTTCTTAAAGCAAAAAGTAGGAATTGTTCTTGAATTGATTCTATCTTGTCTGAGTAAATTTGATACCTTGGATTCCAAACCACCGAGCCGTATTCCAGAATCGGCCTAACTAATGTTGTAAACAGGGTTTTAGTGATATAAGGGTCACTAAACTCTTTTGACCATCGTTTCACAAATGCAAGTACACCTTTAGCCTTGTTGACTGTCACATTAATGTGAAGATTAAAATTAAGCTTAGGATACATTGTGATACCAAGGTCCACAAAATTGTATACCTGTTCCAGGTTATGGTTACCTATTATATAAGAAACTGGCAGAACAGCTCTTCGCGAGAAGCACATTACTTTACTTTTCTTAAGATTTAGAGGCATAAGATTTACTTTACACCAGTAAGCCACACTGTTTAAGTCTGATTGTAGCCAAGACCTTTCTTTTAACCTACGCTGAATTCGCCGACAATCTTTTTTAAAAATGAAGTTAATTAGTACAAATTGTTAGTAATTTTCATTAGAGTTTCAATAACTCCTTTAACTAAATGGCTTTTAGTAACTTTAACGAGACCTTAACTTATTTTATTTTATTCATTTTAGTGCAGCTTTGACAAAATTTTCTTGCTAAAATATCTTTTGTTACACTACTTTATTTTATTCCTTTGATTGTACATGTTAAATAAAAGCTTGTTTTTAAAAAATATTTGTTTTTACATTATTTTATTTTCTAATTTTTAGTTCAATTATCAAAAATTATGTACAAAATTTTGAAATAGATATTAAAATAATTCAACGTGCAATGAAAGAGAACAGAAGACTATGCAAGCAAAATGTTTGCTTACGTTTTGTATAAACATACACATGTACATATAGCAGCAGTTAATTTCATTTAAAGAAATGGCGTGTCGTCCATTTCCGCTGTAGCATGTGTAAATCATGATCCAGCTACAGAAGATCTGACAAGATGAAGCAAAAAAAAAAATTCTCTGGCTGACGTTTGTAATCTCGGTGCCATGTTATTTTCTGTGAAAAGTAAACAAAGAATATGAAGACGAAGCATAAAGAAAAAATGCAAACAATTTTGTGGACATGTTTGTGCTAACCAATTTATTATTTTTGTACGTGTTTTTGCATCCAATCACCGCGCACTTCTTGTTAATTACATTTGCACAAAAAATCACTTAGAAATCAATGAAATAACCCACCGACAAAATTCACATAAAGAAGAAGCAAAACAGAAATAGCAAACTTCAAAATTACGAGCGTCACACACTTTTTTCTCAATTGCTATTACAAATGGCTGCTTCTCAACCGGTCTGTTCTAATTGGTTCACGTATGTAAATGGCAATATTTAACTTCTTCTGTCGGGGCGACATCTGGAGTCTTCTAATTCCTACAACGAGGTTCATATCTAGACTAGGTTGATATCTAGAATTTGCCACAAATAGCTTTGTTACACTATCGCCGCCAGCTGTAACTATTTTATAGTGGTTTTACGTTCTTGGCAAATTACGCTCTGTTAGCCATAAATCTTACTATTTTTTGACCGCCTTTGAGTCAAAACCCCTGGACCATATAGGGAATTCATTTATATTTTAAATTGCATTGTCATCGTGATTGGAACTATACTGAAAATTTCAAGTGTCTAGCTTGTCGGGAAGTTAGTTTAAAATCGATTCGAAATTTTGGTAGTTTGGAAAATGATTTGGTAAGCGTTTTGGTACCTAAAAATATTTTTAGTGGCCACACTGGTTGAAACTCGGGCACAGTGATGCCACTATTGCTCTTTTCCGACCAAATTTGGTCGCTTCTTTTTCATTTGGTAGGTTGGTCGACAAAGTAAGATTTTGGTCGGATAGTTGAACTAAGTTTTTAAATTCTTAATTATAAAAATATATACATATTTCAAACATCATTTTTCATATAAATATTTGCCAATTGTACCTTTTAAACATTTTCCAAACCTGCCTTTAAAAATAAGAAACCTAATTGGTTTGGCCACTGAAGGAGCTAATGTTATGGCTGGGGACTTGGGCGGGCTAAAATATTATATAAAGTGCACATGCCACTCACTTCACCTTTGTTCAAGCTACGCTTGTAAAAAATTGCCGAAAAGCATTGAGAGACTGTGCCGCAACATATATATGGGTTGTTCACAGTTCGTGTCTCAAAATGTAGATGTACAAAATTGAAAAACGACGCCGCACAGTGCCGCCTAAGTGGGCGCAAATCGAAAAATTCGTTATCTGCAATGTGAACTTGTTTCGTATCTTTGTAAAGACAATTAATCCACTAAAAAGAATTAAACAGACATTTCTCTAAAAAAATAATTCTATCAAAAATATATTTTTTGAAACAAAATGTTGATTTGACTTTTCTTGTTTCCATATAGATAGTACAGAATTACAGGAATTAAAATTTGGAATAAAATTAAACACAGGGTGTACCTGCGGTGTTCCAGAAAACAGATTTTTTAAAACAAAATTTCAAAAAATGCAAAATTTTGGAATGAATAAGAAACATATGTAAAACTAGGTTTATTTTTTATTACTTTATTAAATAGTACGGGCTTTTAGCTTTCAAAAGAAGAAATAAAAACCTTCTCATTTTTTGGGATTTTCTGAAGTAATGCGTTTTTCGCTAATGCATAAAATAATTTTTTCATTTTTTGTCAGTGCCTTGAATCTGCACGATTCGTTCCATTTTTAAAAATGAAGTGTCAGATTAAAAAGCTTGACCTGTGGACAATAGAAGGTTTATTTTTTTTAAAGAGTTGCCACCTGTTAATAAAATCGATCGTTGATAAATTAGATTGCAATTTTTTATAAGTTAAATGAATTGTTAGGAGATGGGTATCAATCGAAATGTGTATTAGCTACATGTAGAGAGTTTCCACCTGTTTAAAAAATAAATTCCAGTTGAATTAAACGAATTAGGTAATTGAAATGGATAGGTATTACCATAAGGGAGTCACCTGTTTGTAAAGTCGAATTTAGTTAAACTAAAATTATAATTAAGTCAAACCATAGGATTACGCCATCGTATTTGTTGTTACAAATACATATATTGTCAATCAGTGATTTGTTTGATTAAATTCCTTTTAAATTACTGGACTCTTAAATTAACTTAGGAATGCTTTTACTCTCCACTTATTTCTTGCTAAATATGTAAAATTTTTTCATTTGTCTGATACTCATATTGATATTGGAAACATTGATGCTTATGTGGCTCGCTGCTCCAGCAGCGCATCAATATTTTAAATAAAGAATGCAAGAAAAAAGACACAGATGATGGTTAAAATTAATAATTACTTGCTAAAACATTTATTGACATTTTTTGGGTTAGGAGAATATTTTATAATATTACCTTGTGGTGTGAAATGAAGGGTGGTGGCTGATAGGCGTCCGTGCTCGCTCGATGGTGATCAGAATGTAAAAAAACCGCACCAGTTTTTGACGGATCTAGCCGAATACTATCAGCGAATTATACTGAGGGGAAATTCGGCTAACTAGTTATATTATTTGGCGGGAAATAATCAAGCAGCGGTGTATATGTGCATAATCGTATGCGTGTATATACTATATATGAATGTATGCGCTTTCATATTAGGGCGCTTCATCTTTTCAAGGTTTGGTTTAGGCTTGTGGCCTAAACAGATATAAATATTTCAGTTACCTTATTTTGTATTTGTATTTGTATTTGTATTTATTTAATGATAATTAGTACATTAAGATATAATCTTTTCTTGCACAACGATGTAAATATAAGCAATTAAATACCTTAACAATAAAAAAAATACACAGATAAAATATTTAATAATTTAAAGCATTAAGTAATTATAAAACATTAAGAAATTATAAGAAAAAAAGAAAGATAAACATGAATAAACATAACCTAGATTGCGAGAGTCGATAACCATGTTTTCAAGAAATTTTAATTAGAGAAATACTGAAGTATAAGTTTCTTGAAGCTGCCTCTAGACAATAACCTCCTTAGCGACTGAGGAAGGGAGTTCCAAAGTCTAACAGCGTTAACGAAAAACAGTCGGGATGAGCATAAGTAATTAAACTTGGGCACAATTAAAGTTAAAGAGCGAGAGCATTTAGTAAATATGAGTTTTTCATATAGGTATTCCGGTTTCGCAAGAGTAATTAGTTTAAAAATAAAGATGCAGTTCCTAGCATTTAAGAAATTTTGTATGTCGCAGCCAAGTATCGAGTTTCTCAACAAGGAAAGATGGTCAAACTTCTTCAGACCGTATACGTATCTCGTGGCATAATTAAAAGCTACGTCCAACTTGTGCTTAGAGTGAGAATCTAGCTTGCTATAAACTATCTCAGAATACGTAATAAGTGGAACTATTAAACTCTGAACCAACTTTTTCTTAGTGGCTAAAGGAACATATTGCGAAGTAATTCTAAGATATCGAAGAGTATAATATATTTTGCTCACAGTTTTGTTAACATGATCCTCACAAGTTAGCTTAGAGTTAATGACAAACCCAAGATTTGTAACTTTGTCAACTACTTTAAGTGGGCTAGTACCAATATGCAAAAGCGGAATCACGGAATGCTCAACTTTTTCCTTAAATATGGGTAGTACATATGACTTCTGCGCATTAAGATGAAGTAAGTTTTCCTTCGACCACTCAAAGATGGAGTGCAAATCCTCATTAAGCCTATAACTAAGGTCTTCGACCAACCCTATTCTGTTGGAGAGATACAGTTGTACGTCATCTGCATACGCATGTACATTGGCATTTGAGCATCTCGTAAATACATCGTTGATAAACATACTAAATAGTAAAGGGCCAAGAATAGAGCCTTGTGGCACGCCTGAAGAGATGGGGGCGAGCTCAGAGAGCTTATTACCAGACCTAACTTTTTGGAATCTATTACTTAAGTAATCTTTAAGCAGCCTTACTGCGCTTTCACTAAAACCAAAATAGTTAGATAACTTATTGCACAACAATGTGTGATTAACTGAATCGAAGGCCTTGGAAAAATCAAGTAGGCAGAGCAAGGTAAGGTGATCTTGATCGAAAGGTTGACGAATATCATCTAACACTTTTACAATTGCCGTTGAACAACTATGATGGGGCCTGAAACCAGATTGAAGTCGACTCAACAGCTTATTCGTCTCAATAAAATCCATAACCTGTTGAGCTATAAGCCTTTCGAATACTTTGGAAAGTCCCGGTAAAATGCTTATAGGCCTAAAATGACACAGGGAAGAGGCACCGGGTTTTTTAGCTATAGGTGTAACAGTGGCTACTTTCCATGCGGCAGGGAAAGTAGAGGTAGTAAAGCAGTGATTAATTGTGTGCGTAAAACTACTCAATATATATGGTAAAATAATTTTAATGAATTTAATAGGGAGCTCATCAGCACCCACGGCATTTGATTTTATCCGAAGAACGCACTTAGCTACATCGTCCTCAAAGACAGAAATGAATTTAAATTTTTCAGCCAGGTGAGACTTAACAGGTATGCTCCTTGGGACCAATGCACCAATATCCGATGGACAGTTTTTGGATACAAAGAAGTCATTTAGCAAATCGGCATCAAGTTGGCATGGAGCCTCAGAGCCCGAGCGCACACCCAACTGTTTCAAATTTGACCACAACTGCTTGGGAGGCAAGCAGGAATTGAGCTTTGTGCCAAAGTATTTTATCTTTGCCTGGCGGACCGAAATAGACGCCTTATTGCGAGCACTCCTATAAGCATTCCAGGTTTCATCGGATGGCTTTCTTTTCCATATTCCGTACAAAATGTTGCGTTTTTTAATAGCCGTCTTCACTTCTAGACTAAACCACGGACAAGAGCAGGATCGGGAAGTGAACTGGCGAAGAGGCACATATTTATTAAAAAAGTATAAAATATTATTCTGCAAAAAGCCAAGTTTCTCATCAGCAGTTTCCAGATTCCAACAATGATTCCAATGGAAGTTATTTAGTTCTGTGAACAAAGCGTCATAATCAATTGACTTGTAATCACGATAATTGAATTTTGTCGTTGCATCCACTACATAAGTTAATTTAAAATCAAACTTGCAAAAAAATAAGGTCATGGTCAGAAATGAAGGAGATTTGATCAAACAGACGAACACCCGTTGATTCAGGGACAATAAACACATCTAATAAACTAGGACGATTATTGCAAGAAAATCTCGTAGGCACAACAGTGTTAACTACGGACATACCAGTAGATGCAACAGAGTCAATAAACCTGGCTGATAAGGAATCATGTTTAAGCAAATTAACATTAAAATCGCCACAGATAACGTAATGGTCATAGTCAAGAAGACGTTGAGAGATGTCGTCAAAAAAAGGTTCAAAAGAAGAATACCTATTGAAATTATACACACACGACACTAGTACTTTAATGTTGGCATCATACAGTAAAACAGACAAATACTCAACTTCAGACGTGGACGAGCAACTTACAATTTTAGCATTTAAAAATAATTTAGTATACACAGCTACCCCGCCGCCTCTTTTACCCACGCGATCATTTCGATATAAATTGTAATTTGGAATGGAATAAAAACTATCAGGAAGTTCAGCATCGAACCAGTAGTGCGATTCACTAATCTATTTTAACAACACTTGTTATCGTTATATCAACTAAACAACAATTTTATCGATTTTGCTATTCAGAAAACGTTTCCTTAACAACACCGGCCTTCGAAAAATCAGCTGTTATCGTTTACGATTCGGCTATTGCTAAATTGTCGACATCTCAATTGGAGTTGTCAATTTTGTGTTAGCGTAAATATCTAAACAAATAAAAGTAACTTAATACGAAAAAAAGGAGTAAATACAAATTAGAGATGGCTTTCGAATTTGTAGCGTTAAGCTTGTCTCAAAACGAGCCAGAGACAAATTTTTCAACGGTGGATCGGCGTTTTCTGCGGGATATTGATAATCCCCTAGAACTCCCACCTTCAGAGTTCCGGAAGCTTTACCGTGTGCGTCCAGGCATGGTGGCGGACGGGGTTGAACGGCTGGAAGACCTTTTAAAAGGTTCACGAATTACAGCGATATCGGCTGAAAAACAGGTAAAGCATTAAATATTTACTTTTAATAAAGTTTTACATGTGTCAATAAATTCACTTTTGTTTTGAAAGGTTCTGTGCGCTTTGCGATTCTACGCCACGGGATGTTATCAACGGCCCGTGGGGGAACAATGGGGAATTTCACTGAGTCAGTCATCAACCAGCCGCTGCATACACAAGGTAACCGAAGCCATCAATAGCCGCTTATTCTTGTCGGAAGTGAAGTTCCCCATGACCCAAATAGAACGTCAAGCTGCCAAGGAAGCGTTTTCCTTAGCTCCTGCGCCTTTTGTCGGAGGAACCATCGGGGCGATCGACTGCACCCACATATCCATTTTGGGTCCTAAAAATAATGAGGAAGCATACGTTAATCATCATGGATATCACTCCATAAATGTGCAAATGGTAAGCAAAGCATTTGAAATGAAGTATAGTGTTAATTGTTTATTGTGTTTGCTATAGATATGTGACCCAAATCTTAAAATCCTGAACGTGAATGCCAGGTATCCGGGAGCAAGACATGACTCCTATATTTGGAGCTCTTCCGCTGTGCGACAAGTCATGCAGCGAGCGTTTGAAAATGGAAACCGCAATATGTTTTTGATTGGTATTTATTTTTGTTAATTTATTTTAAAATATAATACTAAAAGATGTTTCTTTAAGGGGATTCTGGATACCCATTAGAGCCATGGCTCATGACTCCTTTACCCAACCAGCCAGAAGGGTCACCAAAATTTCGGTACAATGAAGCGCTCTGCAAGGCACGGAACCCGATTGAGAGACTCTTTGGCGTCCTTAAAGGAACGTGGCGATGCTTATCACAACAAAGGGTTCTGTTGTATGACCCCGCTTTCGCTGGTAAAGTCGTTAACGCGTGTGCAGCCCTTCATAACATTCGTTTAAGTGAGCGGTCAATTAGCGATCCTATTGAAAATTTTTCAACAGATTTTCAGAATTCTGACAGAATTTTCGAAAGCCCAAATGCATCATCTTCCACTGCAAAACGTGTACAAGAAAGATTGATTACAAACTTCTTTTCCTAAAATTTGTATGATTACACTTCTAAGGGCCGTTTTCTGAAGTAACCTTTAACTTGAAAGCTCACTATATATTTAAAGGTTGGATTAAAAATAAAGCTATGTCTAAAGTTAAGCATTTCGAGGTATATATAAATTTCGGTTTTTTGAGAACTGAAACAAGTTCACTCATTGAATTTAAATTTCTTTTTATACCAGTAAAGCTTTTACATTTGCTATCATTTATTTCAACATTATTGATTTATTGCCAAATTTGAATATGCATGTTGGCATAGATGATAGCAAATTTAACAAGCTTCACTAGTAAAAAAAGAAATTTACATTCAAATTTATATATACCTCGACAACGGATTTACTTTCTAAATCTCTGACTGCATATTTGTATTCAAGGACAAATTTTACATAAAAAAAAGATGTTAAAACGCCACAGGTCAGATTTCTTGTAAACTGTTATTATCAATTAAATTTAAAAATTTATTTTTGAGCTTTAGGTCGTATGTTAAATAAAACATTAAAGGTTTTCTGTTTTATTAGTTTTTTATTTTTATTTTGGTCGATATTTCAGTCTCAAGGCATCTTCAGGCGAAATATCGACCAAAATAAAAATAAAAAGTTAATAAAGCAGAAAAACCTTTAATGTTTTATTTAACATACGGCCTATAGCTCAAAAATCAATTATTAAATTATTTTCAACGGTCAATAATCAACGCAATCATTATCAATTAAAGGAAAACTTTTTAAATGATTTTTTAAAATAAAAAGGAAAATGAAAACTCAAGCAAAAATGTATTAATCCATTCAAAAACATAAGTATATAAGTTAAATAAACGCAATTACAATATTCATATGTATTCAATCATTTAAGTTAGTGACATTTTGACCACTTTGTGTATACAGTTTGAAATGTGGGCTTATATGCTGCTTGTGATATCATGAGATAGACTTTTATAAAAAATTAGTTTCTCCTCGGCCACAGCGACTGTATATGTATGTATGTATGTATATCGAGAGCTTATATTCAATACCCTCCATCAGCATTTTTCACAACAAAGTTTTGCTCACGTAAACAGCACACTTTTATTTTTTACAATATTCACAATGTTTTACTTGATAAATTTTTTTATGTTCAACAATTATATTCAACAATTTTATTGAGCTTGAGGCCGTTGTGGAAAAGCAACAATAATTTATAAAAATGATAGAAGTGATAGCTATTTCGGAGATCACCACATCTCATTAGACTTCTTCAGTTGGGATTCGATCCAACGACCCCAGCTGACTCAGCCAGTTGCCTAAGCACTGTGATTGTTGCTTTTCCACAATAGTTTTTCATAAAAAACGGCCTCCAGCTCAATAAAGTTGTTGATTAAAAATCAAAAATTTCATCAAAATTTTCAACTTTTTTTCAGAACTTTAGAAACTTAATGGGGATTCAGTTTTGTTGCTTATTAAATTTTAGGACAATAATGTGGAGGTTTGAAAGTTCTGAAAAATCCCGTTGAATTTTGAGAATTTTTTGTCGGGTGTTACGCATTTTCTTCC
>NW_023463857.1:0-12558 GCF_013731165.1 Rhagoletis pomonella | reverse complement strand
AAATCACATCCATTGGGCCAATTGCAACGCAGGAGCGTTCGATATACTCAATGGTGCAACAGGTCGATTTAATCTGACCTTCACGCCCTTTTCTCACTTGGCTATTTTTAGTAATAGCTCGACTTCAGCACCACTTGGCAGCACGTTTTTGCAATAGTATTGCATACATATTTAAAACATTAGCAAATTCGGATTTTAAATACGATTTTTAGTAATAACTCAACTACAGCGCCAACTGTCGGATTAAATTGTGAAACTAAACCATCCAGAGACCCACTCAAATACACAAAAAGTTTCGTTAAAATCCGTACAACCATTTAGGAGGAGATCACTCACAAACACACCTACAGAAGAATAAAAAAATTCATTCAAAGATAGCTAAAGGTCGGTACGTTTGTAGGCCTCACACCCCTTTTCAAATAGCCCAAATTTTCTCCATGAGTATGGGCTTGATTTCAACTATATACATATCTCCATACGAAGTTCCAGTACTGTACCATGAATACTTTCAGAGATATGCAGTATAAAAATTCGATTTATATGGGAGGTGCCACGCCCCCCTTTCCAAGAGATGCCCTCTTTCTTCATGAGTATGCGATTGATTTCGTATATCTCCATACCAAGTTTCAGAACTCTACCATGAACACTTCCAAAATAGGCAGTATGAAAAGTTCGGTTTGTATGGAAGATGCCACGCCCCCTTTTCCAATAGTTCCAATTTTTCTCCAAGAGTGTGCGATTTATTTCGTACATCTCCATACAAAACTCTAGAACTCTACCAAAAAATTTCCAGTGATAAGCAGTATGAAAAATTCGGTTTGTATGGGAGATGTCACACCCCTTTTTACAATAGCTAAAATTTTTCTCCAAGGGTATGCGATTGATTTCGTATATCTCCATACCAATTTCCAAAACTCTACCATGCACACTTTTAGAGATATGTAGCATGAGAAATTCGGTTTGTATGGGAAGTGCCACGCCCCCTTTACATATAGATTTTTTCAGCCTAAACCCATCCTTGAGACACGTGCGGCAGGTGGCAGTTTCAAAAAATCGGTTCAGCCGCTCTCGAGCCTTGCGAAAACTAACAAACAGTTCTAAATATATATTAGTTGAGATATATTATATATTATAATTATATTTTGACAGTATCCGTTGTTTCTGATTGGCGCAAAAAAATCTTGCCTAGTGACGAATTCGCCCCTTGATATGGTCGTTACTTAAAGCTATTTATATTCGAAATTGCATGAAAATTGGAAAACAGGAATCTATAAGCTTATCCAGGCAAAAAGCTACCTACGTACCGAATTTTAAGCAAATCGGACCACAAATACGATTTCTTCGAACAGATCGGTCCCTCGGTCTTCTCGGACAAAATGGATCATATATGCTAATATATGCTAAAAAGCTACCTGCGTACCGAATTTTAAGCAAATCGGACCGTAAATACGGTTTTTTCGAATAGATCAGTCCCTGGTACACTTCTCGGAAAAAATGGACCATATATCCTAATATATGCTATAAAACTACATACGTACCGAATTTTAAGCAAATCGGACCATAAATGCGATTTTTTGGAATAGATCGGTCCCTGGTCCACTTCTCGGAAACAATTGATCACATATGCTAATACATGCTAAAAAGCTACCCGCGCAACGAATTTTAAGCAAATCGTACCGTAAATTCGATTTTTTCGAATAGATCGGTCCCTGGACCACTTCCCGGAAAAAATTGGTCATATATGCTAATATATGCTAAAAAGCTACTTACGTACTAAATTTTATGCAAATCGGACTATAATGAGATTTTTTCGAATAGACCGGTCCCTGGTCCACCTACCCGAAAAAAGTAAAATTTTTTAGCCTAAAACATGGTGGTTACCGAAAGCAATTTGTATACAAAATTTCATGAAAATCGGACCAGCCGTTCGCGAGATTACCTGTTACAAAAAAAAGGGACTTCTCTTTATATAATTAGTATAGATTAAGTTATATGAAAATTCTTGTTCGAAGAAACATACATACATATGTATGTATGTGCCAGTGTATGCTCTCACTGCAAACCTTATAAATATTATGTACACATGCAATTGGCAAACTCCTTGGTGATTTGTCGTCGGCATTTCAAAGAGGCTTTTGGTCGAAAAAATCAATTTTTTTTCTTTTTGGTAGCTGCTATGCTATTTACATATAATACAACAAACCACAATTTTCTAGCTGCTTTAGTTTTTTCACAATTTCACTTTAAACATGGACACATTGACAAAAAAAAACGTACAAATGCAATGCACTTGTTAACTTCAAGGTGTTTTCTTGAAAAGTTATTTTTGAGTTTTATGAACATTATTTTGAGCAAATGTGTCGCATGCAGGGTACGAAAATAAACTCTATTGTACGGTACTATTTCGTTTCGTTTATTACTTCAACAGTTCGGTACAATACGAAAACAAAACGGCTGAGTTCACTTTGGCGATAGTACACTACAGTAGTTTAGTAGTTACAGACGAAACAACAAACGAAATGAATCGTGCAGAGAAAAATATATGTATGTATGTACACATATCCAATAACTAAACACAAAACAAATAGCTGCAATGAATAAAAAAATAAAAATGTTTTTTAATTGAATTGGATATGAAAATTTACAGAAAAAAATATTTTTCACGTAATTGAAACGTTTGTGATATCACCCTATGGCACAATTGTCACAAACGAAAAGCAAACGTTTCTAGTTGGGGAAAATGACAGTGAATCTTACAAATTGTTTCTGACTATGTACAAAACTGTACAAAACCACAAATGATATGATGATCGATGAGCAAATGGGAATTGTTTTGTACAGTTTATTTTCGTACTCTGGTTGCATGGTCATTTTCCACTGCAATACTCGTATTATATGTAATTAATGGGGCATATTCATAGTCAAAATAAAGTCGACACTAAAGTTAGTTACAGATTTTTTACTTAATTTTCAATAGAATATCTGTAAAAAGCTGCAACTATGTAAGTTTAGAGTCGACTTTATTTCTCACGCATGCGCATACGGATGTATGTATGTACTTACAAATGCGCTACATATGTATGTAAAAATGGACATACTCCAAAATCATATATGAATTGATAACGTTCCCCTCTATGTACTTATGTGTACATACATACCTAAACAACCACGCAAATCATTTATTGATAACGTTCTTACACATGCACATACTATAACATACATATAACAACTTCCTTCTTATTTGAGGTTGACAAACTTTAACTTCAGAGTCGTCTTTATGTCGCCTACGAATATGCCCCAATAGTTTTGCAGTCAAATGAAAATGCATTTCCCACGCATATATACATATGTAAATGCATACTCCATTAATTGATAACATAAATACATACATGCATATATAGATAAGTATGTACATACATACATACGTATGTGCATATTTCTGCCAAATACTACGCACATGCATAGGTGCATATGTACAACTCAGCATACATACATAATCACGCACATATTCAAGTACAACAAGAACTATTTCATTCATAACGCATGCGCGTATTTCTCAAGGCCAAATAAATTCATTCATAACTACCGCAGCACATCTCCCCGCAAATTCATCACCAACAAACGCAACTTTTTCAGTCCGACACAAAAATGCTCAAATCTAAAATTTAAGAAATCTCGGCCAGCAAAGTGAAAAGTGGCAACTATTTCTCTATATCCAGTAAAATTAGTTATCTCGAATTTTGGTAATTTTTGGCAAAACAATCTATTTCTCTGTTCCACAACAATATTTCAGTCTTAACTAGTATTTTAGAGCGTAATTTTAATTAACATTAAATAAAGTGAACGTTTTGTGCAGGAAAATACATAATTTTTTTTTTAATAAAATCAAAACTCCAAACATATGTGGTTTTATCGGAAGTTCACAAATGTAACGTGGCAACTTTGCTCGTTTGCACATTTTTCGGTCCGAAATTGTAAAATTTTGTCCATGACGCGCCACGATTTTTGTACAGGTGGGTCAATGTGCCTTGAACACCAGTTGTATAATTCCAAAAAAATTATTCTATTTATTTTTGAATATTAAAAATTTCTAAACTTCAAAGCGTTTATAAAAATATATTTACATATATCCACGGATGATTTTTAATTTTTTTCACCCGTAAGCAAATCTTCAGTACCATAAAAAGATTCAACCACATCAAAGTACAAGATATGCTATGTCCAAGCTAGTGCTAGTCCACTGTATATGTCCATATGTATGTCTGCATGTATGCGTGTAAATATGTCAACTCAAATTTGATTTTAACCCATTTTAGCGGACATAATTTTTTTCATTCCAGCCGTTAATATAACATGAATTTTATAGTTAATTTTCATGAAAGTTACACGTATCGTCGAGAACATGTTTACATGCAGAATTTTAAACGAAATATTATTATTCTCCATATAAAATGTACGGGTATGGCTTTATTAAATGTTAACTTATGCGAAAACCTAAATATTTCGTCAACCTAGGGTTAATATAGATGGCGTCGTGGCAATTCGCAGAAATTTAATAATTTGTCTGTGGTTGGATGACGGCGTGGGGAAGACGAAAGCAGACCAATCGTACATATGTATGCACATATTTACATTTATTAATGCATACATATTTATGCGTTTGTCTTTTGGATGAATGAAGAATATCATATATGTAGTGATTTAGAGATTGCAATTTGAATGATGGACTGTGGCGCGTATGCTAGAGGCGACGCAACTTTTTGGCGTCTCGCCGTTTGTCTTGGTTCAAATCCCGGACGGACCAAGTAATAATTTTTTTTTTTGTTTTTTTTTTTAATTGTCATATCCATATTCCATTTTAAATTTTACTATTAGCTTTGTTTAAAATAATATATGTAAATGGATATGTAGGTACAAACGCATGCATAATTTCACATAATCGCTCAAATTTGCCAAAAGTTACTGAAAGCTTTATTGTAAATATTTTCACTAAAATATTAGTTATTGGAATTAAAATTTTATGCGAATCCAATTTTTATTCCCATTTTTAGAAAGCGCAAGTATGTATATGTTCGTGCCACAAAAATTATTTCATAAGTAGTTAATTTTAAACACAAATATGTATGTACACTGGCAAAGTGAGTGCATCCTGTTTTTTGTTTAATATTTGCAATGTTTTTAAGTTAAACTTTTTTGTTATTTTCGACGGGAATTGCGGTTTTATGCATATAGCAAGTGCAATTTGTAAAAAATAGCGCTAATTTTTTTTTATTTGTTTGCAACCGGTCATGCGCATTTTATTCTACAAGAAATTCACTTTTATTTGGTAAAAAGTGCAAAAAGCCGTCAGCAATAAATAATCATTAAAAATCAACCGGATTTTTTAGCCGCTTAAAACTTGATCTTGTTCCACTAGAATTAAAAAACCGATCTATCTGCGTACTCAAAATTTTTCTAAAAACTCAGATTAAACAGGTCAAAATTTAGACGAGAATTCGTTGAATTTTTCTATGTTCTGTGTAAAGTTTGAAAGTTTGACTTGTATAGTTTTGATTATAGCATGAACCACATTTTTATAAAAAGATAATAAAAAAAAATTAATTGAAAAACATTGCAAATATTAAGCAAAAAACACCATGCACTCACTTTTGATTGCCAGTATATGTATGCATGTACATATGTGGGTAAACTTTATGCCAAACTATCATTATTTTAAATGTATTTGCATCTTCATAAAAGGAGAACAAGATAAAAAATTTAACAAAAATTACAAATTAATAAAAATTATGTGAAGATTTACCATACTTTCGTTTATTTGCTCGCAAAGAACATCACATTTCATGTTGCTCAACATTGTATTATGTTATCAACATTAAATTCAACAGAATTTCTACATTCCGACTTGAACTTTTCTAACGCTGTTAATTTTTCGTCCGCGAATAGTTTCCACTTTCAGTTTGCATCTTCTCTATCTATCTAAGTTCTCTGTCACTTCTACCATTTTTTCAAATTATTGTTGCTTTTCCACAATAAGTTTTCATTAAAAAAACGGCCTCAAGCTCAATAAAAATTGTTGAATATGATTTTCAAGAATATTATACCATTTCTAAGAAAAGCTGTTTTTCCCCATATAAAATAGATGGAAAACTTTGAGCGCCGTGAGAGCTCCATAAATATTTTTTGATTTCAAAATATAGATAAAAAAATTAAAAATAAACTTTTTAATATACCACGCTTATATAATTGGACTAAAAATTAGAAAATAATATACATACATATCTCAGTCCCATAGAATTTGTTTTGATAACTTTTGATTTTGAAATTTTAGCAAAAGTCTTTATAAACCTTTTATGAGATTGAAAACGAAAAACGTGGAGCGCATGCTATAAAAAGCATTAGATTTAATTTACAATAGTCAAACTAAATCACATACATCTACAATTTCTACATAGAAAGTACAAATTCGAGATCGATTTTAAGTGGTCGTTATTCATATACCTACATACCAGAGCTGTGAAAATGTGAAATCATTTAAAATTTTAATCATGAAATATTTACAAGTAGGATTTCATTCTTTTCTTTTTGTCTCGTAGTGTGGGTTATATTTTTTTTTCAATCTACAATCATTAAAAAAAATTTATTTCAAACAGCAAGGTGGTAAATACCTGAATAACAAACTGAGAATTCTGAAGTAAATAGAATTCAATACTTAATTAGCTTCCAGATGAATGAACACTTTGCTATGTGTGCATTCTCTAATTCAGTGCCAATCAAATTTTATACACTAAGAAAAATATGTAAGTTTAGATGATGGAATAATGAGGTGTATGAACTTTAAAACGATATTGACATAGTGTCGCGTATTGATGCACAGCGGCCGCGCGGGCTAAGCCATGTCCTACCAATGGATGCTTATGCTTGGACTCCTCCACTCATGAAACGCAGCTTGTTTCACATGAACATAATGTACAAATTTATAATTTTGGTTGTTTAAAAACTGAGTGCAAAATGTTCCAAGACACTTAGTGTCTATAAATTTTTCCTTTAAAAGATTGGAAAATATGCAGAACATGAAATATAGTGTCCTTTTTAAAATACACAGGTGCCCATTTTCGGGCGGCCACCCTTTGCGACCAGTTTTTATTTATAAAAAATGATATCTTCACATCTCAATACCAGGCGCTCATACTTGTGAAGTAACAAGTTTTCTATTTCTACGTAAAAAATTATTTTTATAAATTTTTAAATTTCCAAAATTATACTGTAAAGTTTAAAGGCTTCTACAAAAAAAAATAATAATTTAAAAGTTCTACAAACAAATTTATACGTATAGAAAGCTTCCGTGCAAACCATTTTTTCAGAGTATTCTGAATCATAGAGAAATTTTAAAGAATTCGGAAAGATCCCATCCGATTTTTTGCCGAATTTTCTAAAATTAAATAAACTATGCACACTTCCATTCTTTAACGAAATTTCGGAAGAGAATCGGTAAAGAAATGAAAATAATGCTGCTATGTGAAGAATTTCTTGCAGGCTTTTTTCAGAATTTTCTTTATTTTTCGTACAGAAACTTCTTTACGAGTTCGTGTCAACCACTTCATATACCCTGCAAACCAAAGTTTCCGAAATCTTAAGGAAATCGTTAGGAGTATCTCATTTCTGTGACGATATTTTTACGAATTTTCAAAGAAAATTATATGAAGTGGTTAACACGAAATCGTAAAGAAATTTCTGTACGAAAAATAAAGAAAATTCTGGAAAAATTCTGAAAGATATTCTTCACATAGTAGCTTTATTTTCGTTGCTTCACATATTTTCTTCCGAAATTTCGTAAAAGAATGGAAGTGTGCGTAATTTATTTCATTTTAGAAAATTCGGCAAAAAATCGAATTAAATCTTAACGAATTCTTTGAAATTTCTTTACAATGCAGAATACTCTGAAAAAATTATTTGCAGGGTAATTTTCTTTGAAGATTCGTAAAAAACTCGTTACAGAAATCAGATACTCCTAAAGATTTCGTTAAGATTTCGGGAACTTTGGTTTGCAGGGTTGCTACTTCATACATATGTATGTATTTATGAGTGCCTGGTATTGGAAAATAAAAATATCTCTTTGTACAAATAAAAATTTAGTTCGTTACATAATGCAGTTGGTTTTAAAAAGCATTGACTGAATATCTAAAGCTGGTACGTACTTTTGGTCATAGGTAATGCTTTACCAAGTTGTAGCAGTGGAAGAAAGGAGAAGGAAACGACTATATTCTCCTATAAAGATTTTCTTCTAGTGTCAAGGCATATATTTTCAGTGCAGTACTGAATGATCAAAAGTGTTTGCATTCAACCAAAATTTAAAATCAGGATGATTGCGAATGCTTTTGTTACATTCACTTTCCATACTGAATAGAACTCTACCATTTAATAACACATTACGTTTGTATATGTTTCAAAATAATTTAAGCCACTCAAGAATGAGGTTTTTTTTATAAAACCAAACAATCAAAATTTTGAAAAGAATGCCAAGTGAATGCAGATCCTACTGATTCAATTATTTTACAGCTCTGCTACATACATACATATATTGCTCTTCATATCAATTCAGGTCTATTACATGCGCCCCACATTTTTGATTTTCAATCTCATAAATTTTTTATAACGACTTTTGCTAAAATTTCAAAATCAAAAGTTATCAAAACAAATTCTATGGGACTGAGATATGTATGTGTATTTTTTTCTAATTTTTAGTCCATTTATAAAAGCGTGGTATATTAAAAAGTTTTTATTTCATTTGTTTTCTACTTTTTAGTCTTGTCTGAATAAAATTTGGCAAAAGATATTAAAATAATTCAACTTGCAGTGAAAAGAGAACAGAAGACTTTGCAAGCAAAATGTTGTTTGGTTCCCAGCAAAACCAGCGTGACCGAAACTCCAACACAAACGCAAATTTTATGCTCTTACTAACACATATGTAATAATTTTTGATTGGAGTGCCATCTATTGTTTTTTCTTGCGAGGTATCTTTCGCATATGATTAAGTAGTCAAGCTAATCTTTTCACATATGAGCAAGCAGGCAAACTATTTGGTTTGAAAAATCACACGTACACAAAACTTCTGGGAGCATTTTTGATTCACTATTAAGAATGTGATAGCAAAACGTGCCGAACTTAATGGGCACGCGTGACGGTCACGTTACCAGGAAAGTGACCGTCACTGTTCTGGCGGTTACGTTTAGCATATACATACATATGTACATAGTACATACATACATATAGCAGCAATTAATTTCATTTAGAGAAATGGCGTGTAGTCCATTTGCGCTGTAGCGTATGTAGTGCATATTTTTATGCGTAATATTTAACTTCTTCTGGCGGGGCGACATCTACCTCTAGAGTTTTTCTAATTGTATGTCTTTGATATGATACCTACGACGAAGTTGATATCTATACTAGGTTTGCCATAAATACATTTGCTGTATTTATAGTATAAATGGTGGTCTGAACACACAACATTGCAAGTTGATAAAAGCGTTGTAAAATAATAATAAAATAAGGGTATATTTTTTCGGTTCAGAACAATCCCAGGGGGTGTCGGCATTAAAATTCCGACTTTATTGTTTTTGGACCACGTAGCACAGTGGTTCGGATCGCAAATCTAGCTGGACGAAACTATTTAAACAAATACTCGTTGATGGATCTTTACACCACTTCTCACCTAGGGGATTTTTGAGTCGCTGACTACGAATCTGAAGTCACTTATCCAAAATTCAAAATGGCGGATCCAATATGGCGGACGAAAATTTAAAAAAATCGGTAGATTTCTATGAAACTGGGTATCTGGGGGGAGCAAAGTGTTCCGATCGAAAAATATTGATTTTCAAGAATTCTATTCTATTTCTACGAAAATTGGTTTTTTCCCTATATAAAATACATGAGGGGTATTCACGATCCGGTGCATACTGTCTAGCATGGTGCAAAGATAGCATAAATAGCATGACTGGATAATTTTGCTGTTGTTTGAACACATGGAACAACAGCAATAATGCTATTTATGCTATATATGCACCCTGCTACACAGTATGCACCGGATCGTGAATACCCCTCATGTATTTTATATGGGGAAAAAACCAATTTTCGTAGAAATAGAATAGAATTCTTGAAAATCAATATTTTTCGATCGGAACACTTTGCTTATCTTCAGCGGATTCCCAGTAATAATACCCAATTGTTTATTTAACCATTTGTTCATAGGTCGTCCAAAACCCCCAGAAAAAGTAATGGGGGACCAATAAAAAATCGTTAATATAAAAAATGGTTAAATAAACAATTGGATATTAATACTGAAAGTCTCCTGAAGAGAACCACAGTTTTCCGATCGAAAAATATTGATTTTCAAGAATTTGTTTTTGTTATTTTATGGCCTTATAACAATTATATTCAAAATTTTTTATTGAGCTTGAGGCGTTTTTTTAATGAAACCTTATTGTGGAAAAGCAACAATAATTTGAAAAAATGGTAGAAGTGATAGCTATTTCGGAAATCACCACATTTCCTCATCAGACTTCTTTCAGTAGGATGCCTACGCACTGTGCTAAGTTCGCCTTGTTAATTCTTGTTGCTTAAAGTTAAACATTCTAATAATAGAAATATTAACAAAAACCAACAACCACATGATCAAGTGAATTGCAGCGGAATAGCTGCGCTTGATTGTAGTTGGCTAAACAAGCGAAATAGTGGAAATAAGCAACAAGAATTAACAAGGCGAACTTAGCACAGTGCGTAGGCAACTGGCTGAGTCAGTGGGATCGTCGGCTTGAATCCTACTGAAAGAAGTCTGATGAGGAAATGTGGTGATTTCCGAAATAGCTATCACTTCCAGAGAACTTAGATAGATAGAGAAGGTGCAAATTTTTGGAACGTAAAATTGTTTGGCTGAAAAATAAATCCATGGAATTTCACCACAATGCGATTAACATTATATCCGTGAAGAAGTTCTTGAAATTCTCCAGTTGTGCGGCATTACATAGCACGGTTATTCGTAAAGCGAAAGAAATTTTTTCCTCTTCAATCCCTGGCGGCAACAATGACCCGGTTCTATAGTGAATGTCCTAGAAGCTTTACAGTATAGTAGGTGGCAATTTCAAAATGGGTGCGAATCATTTTTCTACAGAAATGCAATATACATATACTTATTTCAGACGAAATAATTAAAAGTTTGAACGTATAATAATATTGGGAAATCACATCCATTGGGCCAATTGCAACGCAGGAGCGTTCGATATACTCAATGGTGCAACAGGTCGATTTAATCTGACCTTCACGCCCTTTTCTCACTTGGCTATTTTTAGTAATAGCTCGACTTCAGCACCACTTGGCAGCACGTTTTTGCAATAGTATTGCATACATATTTAAAACATTAGCAAATTCGGATTTTAAATACGATTTTTAGTAATAACTCAACTACAGCGCCAACTGTCGGATTAAATTGTGAAACTAAACCATCCAGAGACCCACTCAAATACACAAAAAGTTTCGTTAAAATCCGTACAACCATTTAGGAGGAGATCACTCACAAACACACCTACAGAAGAATAAAAAAATTCATTCAAAGATAGCTAAAGGTCGGTACGTTTGTAGGCCTCACACCCCTTTTCAAATAGCCCAAATTTTCTCCATGAGTATGGGCTTGATTTCAACTATATACATATCTCCATACGAAGTTCCAGTACTGTACCATGAATACTTTCAGAGATATGCAGTATAAAAATTCGATTTATATGGGAGGTGCCACGCCCCCCTTTCCAAGAGATGCCCTCTTTCTTCATGAGTATGCGATTGATTTCGTATATCTCCATACCAAGTTTCAGAACTCTACCATGAACACTTCCAAAATAGGCAGTATGAAAAGTTCGGTTTGTATGGAAGATGCCACGCCCCCTTTTCCAATAGTTCCAATTTTTCTCCAAGAGTGTGCGATTTATTTCGTACATCTCCATACAAAACTCTAGAACTCTACCAAAAAATTTCCAGTGATAAGCAGTATGAAAAATTCGGTTTGTATGGGAGATGTCACACCCCTTTTTACAATAGCTAAAATTTTTCTCCAAGGGTATGCGATTGATTTCGTATATCTCCATACCAATTTCCAAAACTCTACCATGCACACTTTTAGAGATATGTAGCATGAGAAATTCGGTTTGTATGGGAAGTGCCACGCCCCCTTTACATATAGATTTTTTCAGCCTAAACCCATCCTTGAGACACGTGCGGCAGGTGGCAGTTTCAAAAAATCGGTTCAGCCGCTCTCGAGCCTTGCGAAAACTAACAAACAGTTCTAAATATATATTAGTTGAGATATATTATATATTATAATTATATTTTGACAGTATCCGTTGTTTCTGATTGGCGCAAAAAAATCTTGCCTAGTGACGAATTCGCCCCTTGATATGGTCGTTACTTAAAGCTATTTATATTCGAAATTGCATGAAAATTGGAAAACAGGAATCTATAAGCTTATCCAGGCAAAAAGCTACCTACGTACCGAATTTTAAGCAAATCGGACCA